>NC_056746.1:432613063-432630563 GCF_019279795.1 Protopterus annectens | reverse complement strand
CTGACTGCTCAGCCCAATGAATGGGTTGTTGGATCCAACCAAATTTAAACTCAGTGCTTTTTTCCTACCTTTTGGATCCAGGGCTCAGGCTCCTCCCCTAGCCATAATGTATTTCTGTTCAATGTACTACTACAGATCGAGTTTGCCCCAGTATATTGCATATGCCACAAAATATGTCCAGAATACCTTATATTGTATCCTTCCAGCAGTGACAATGAGAAAGATCAGCTCAAAGGCTATGGATATGACAAGTTTTTGCACAGGTCCAATCAGTCAGCCAAGAGCCAAATGTGAATATTTTGGCAAGGGAGGTGGAGGAAGGGAGTTTGAGCCAGATGGATAAAAACATCATAGATCTAACATTATAGTAATTACATAACTTTCATATCTGACTCTACAGAAGGAACAGATTCCACAGCTACTAAAAACTCCTGGGTGGTGTCAAGGAAGGATATTCCAAAGGATATTGTCATTGAAAGATACATGGTATCATGACTGCATATCCAGCTTATAGTGAGATGCAAAAGTATGAATTGCAGACCAAGTAGCTGCAGCACAAATCTCAACTATGGGACCTCCGGTGAAGAAGGCTGTGAACAGGAAGAAAGCTGCTCTGGTTGAATGAGCCTTGGGTTTATGTGGAAGTGCTAATCCTCTTTCTTTATAGACAAAGGCAATGCAGTCAGACAGCCACCTGGACAATGTGACTTTAGAAACACCTTGCCACAATTTAGCCTTTAGGAGGGAAATGAAAACTGATATATTTTCCTGAATTCCTTAATCTGATGTAAATAAAATCTCAACTGATGATGTACATCCATCAGGTGCAAGGCATGTTTGCCTTTGTTAGAAATGTTTGCAAAGAAAACTGGTAATGATGGGTTCATTAAGGGACAAGTAGAGTGGTACTATAACTTCCTTGGAACTGAATGCCATACCCCTACTTATATGTTGGGTGACATAGAATCATTTTCTTAATATCTTGGCTACATGTTGGTCAAAGGCTAGATTACTCTCTATATATGTTCCTAGATCTCTAAATACCGGGTCAGCTTTTAGGTGTGTCTTATCAATGCAGTAATTCACCTGGATAGATTTTTTTTTAATGGCACTATAATGCACTTCTTTGCATTAAGTTTTATTCTATGGCTTTGGCACCAGTGATTTGTCTGTGTTAGACCCTCTTGCAGGATGTTAGTCTCCATGGGGAGAATTTATGATAGCTCTCAATTTGCAGTCATCTGTGAACTTGGTGAGCTAGAGGCCCTTGACATTAGCCTTGACCTCCAAGAAGTAGTGCCAAGCATGAGTGGTCCCCGCATGGAGCCCTGTGGTATTCCACTGGTGACCTGCTTTTTGGTGGAGATGGACTCACTAATCCTGATTTCTTGGGTCCTATCTGTGAGCCAGCAGGCAAGCCAGTGAGTGGTTTAGGGATTTATGCCTAGGTCGGAAAGTTTGTCCACTATACCTGAGTGGGGTATTGGGTCAAATGAATTAGACAGGTGTAGGTAGGTGGTATGCACCATTTTCTCTTCATCTATTGCCTTGGTTACCTTCTCAAAGAAGTCTACCAGGTTAAGAAGGCATAACTTTCCTTTGACAAAACCAAACTGGGAAGTTTCCAGTGTCTGAAGGTTGTCAAAGCCTTTGATCATTTCCATGATACTTCATTCCTTGGCCTTGCATATTAGACTAGTCAGACTAATGGGTCTGTAGTTTCCAGGGTCAGTTGATGGTCCACCCTTCTAAAGGGAGATAATAGTGCAGTCCTCCATTTGCTTGGTATGTAGCCTGTTTTGAACCCATAGTTGAAAAGTGATTCAAGTGGTCCTGATAGGTCATGTTTCTGGCTATTTAGGAGGCAATCAGGGATGTTGATGGGCCACATTGAGGCTGTGTTTTTAGCCTTAGTGAGTACCGCTATGATCTTCTTCCTGATGATAGTTTAGGAGGGTACATTGGTAGGGATTTCACAAGGGGTGGCATGGGAGTGAGGAGCAATCTGAGCTGAATTTGTCAGCCAGAACATTTGCTATGTCAGTCTTTTCAGTGAAGGTGGTACCATTTACTACCATTTCTACACACTGTTGCATGTTACCACTGAGATTTCAAATATAGCTATAGAAGGCCTTGTGATTGTCTTTAGTCAGAGAATTTATCTTGACCTTGCAAATGGTCTTGTTGGATTTAATTAGTCTTCTTAGTTTCCTGAATAGTTTTATTAGTGATCTTTTGTTATTATTAGAGTTGCTCTTCCTGGCTTTGGCTATAACTTTTTTCCTTTTTTATATATATACCCTGTTAAGATTAGTATTACACCAGTGTGATGTTTTTTGGGGTTTATTTTGGGCTTACTTCTGGTAGGTATAGCAGCCTTTATTCAGCCATTACATGTCTGTACAGTGCTTCTATGAATAATTCTGCATAGGTTGCTGTGAACTCTGGGGTGGGCAGGGCATTGAAATTTGACAAACTGTTGCTTAAGAGGATGCAGTTTGGTTTAGAATAGCTTCTAAGCGCAACAGGTTTTGCAGGGTTTTCCAAGTGGATTTCTATTTCAAATGAGATAGCCTTGTGATCTGACTTCACCAATGAGAAATTGACATGGGGGGGATACAGTGCTCTCCCATATTGGTGAGAACTAGGTCCAGTATGTTTAAACCTCTGGTTTAAGTGTCCACTGACTTATCAAGGGCATTTGTGTTAATAAAGTCCAGGAAATGTGCCTTCAGGTTGGTGGCAGTGTATGTTTCCAGTCTATATGGAGGGGTAGTTAAAATCGCCCATGAATAGAGTGTTTTGCTGGATGGAGAGTGCCTCCAGTAGGTTTGGATAAAAGTTGTGGGACTTTTGTGATCCAGCTAGTGACCTATAGCTTGCTAAGATATGGTAAGGAACTCTATCTAAGGTGATTTGCACATGGATAAACTCCAGGGTGTAATCCTTTTTAACCATCCTTGAGGTATACTTGTTGCTAATGTAGATCAAGACACCCTCAAATTAATTTCTGTCTGTGCAGCTGATGATCTAAATATATGGAAGGTACTTTAGTCTTGCACTGCCGGAGTATTTTCTGTGGTTTTAAACTATGTCCTGGTAATGGTACAGGTATCTATATTCCCCAGAGTGAGGAGAGATTGTAGTGTGTGGTGTTTCTTGTTAAGGCTCCTAGCATCGAGCAGTAATACCTTTAAGTTCCTTTCAGTTTTATTTGCTATATTGGTAGGTTTATCACTTTGGCATTGCCTAAAAAAGGCTCTAAGGGGATGGATAAAATGTTATCCTAAATCTGGAAGCCCAGGGAGAACAACAGCAGACATCTTTGGCAAAGCAAGATAGTCTGTTGACAATGTCCTCCCAGGCTGGCAGATATTGAATCCCAAGGGACTGACACCAGAAACTAAGCCAATTAAAGTAATTCATTTTCTGTTCATATTGTGGCATTATTCTTGGTAAAAGTAGAATGCTGCTCAGTGCAAGGCACATACCAGTTACAGACACATATTCAGAGAGGTCTATAATGTCTCTCTTTACATAGTCCAGAGAAGTAAGTCTCAAGTTATTTCCACAAACATTGGATTATGATAAAATAATACTGGCACCTGTAGTGTTGTGACTTGCTCCTTACTTTTTTTCTTATCAGGATTATAGATATGGCACACAGACCAGAATAGATTGCATAGTAGTTTCACAGGGCATCATTTCTAGACTAACCCATTTTACTATCATTCCCTGTCCTATTTCTGACCATGATGCTGTCATTTTAAAATTTCAAATTAACTTTAAAAGATCATCTTTCTTGACTAGAATTCCTGCATATATAACTATACTCATGGAATTTAAACATTGGTTGAACTCTGAACTGTATATGTTTTTGGAATTCAACAATACACCAGTTACAGATATATGCATGATTTGTGACTCATTAAAAGCTTATATTTTTGGTAAAATTCTAATCTGGTAGAAAAATAAAATTAAGGAATGGGACTCAGAACTACAAAACACTCAAAATCAACTTCTTGTGGCCAAATCTAAAAATATCAAAAATTATAAATCTAATATACAAGAAATAGAAACATTAAACAAAAAATATTTTAATATTTTAACTAATAAATCAAAATTGGCTTTAGAAAACTTAAGAATGAATTCTTACTCCGTATCCCATAAACACATGCATAATCTTACCAAAAGAGTCGAGATGCAATCAAAAATTAGTAATATTTTAAAAATCAGACCCGAAAGATAAAAAAAAACACAGACATTGAAGAAATTCTTGATGCTTTTAGATTTCATTATACAACTCAAAATTCAAATTCCACCTCTATTACAACATCTCCACTATTAGATCCTGACAATCTTAATATTAAGACAATTCAGTCAAATTTAAAAGATGATTTAAATAAACTCATATCTTATAAAGAAATTGTAAATAAAATCAAAAAATTAAAACCTAATAAAGCTCCAGGCATAGATGGGATAATTACTGAGCTATATGGACATTTTCCCTTTCATGTTATATCCTTCTTTAACAAAACGCTTATTGAAATTCAATCTCAAGAAAAGATTCTACCTTCTTGGAAATATTCTCTAATTGCACTGATATTAAAAGAAAATAAAAATTCACAATTCTGCTCTTCTTATAGACCTATCTCTCTTTCAAATAATGATTATAATATTTTTATGTCTCATTACTGACAGAATAAAACAGCCTATAACGCAAGTAATTAATCTTGGTCAGACACATTTTATGCACCAAAGACAAATGCATGATAATATTAGACACTTTTTAACACTTATAGATTTTTTGACCAGGAAGAATAAAGAAGCCTTATTAATTAGTCTTGATATTCAAAAAACTTTTGAGACTTTAAATTGGAATTACTTATTCAAAATCCTAGAGCTATTTGATTTTCAAAAAGTTAATACACAGGTGCAGTATCTTAAAAACAACTCATAACCTGAAAATCAAAATGTACCAAAAACAAGGGTCCCTAAGGTTAAAATCCACAGTTTAATATTGCATCCACAAAATGAACAACATGGCTATAATATTAAACAGTGGATTTTTACTTTAGAGATCCTTGTTTTTGGTGTGCTTTGATTTTCAAGCTATTTGATTTTTCCAAAAACTTCATTTCACTTTTAAAGAATATTTACAAAAATAACATTGCATACATCAAAATAGGTCCATTTACTTCTAAATATATCACTTTGACTAAATGTACCAAACAAGAAAGTCTTCTTTCTCCAATTTTGTTTGCTTTAGCAATTGAAATTTTTGCTAACTTAATCCAAAAAAATCCAAACATTAATTGTATAGAAGTATTCAATTCTTACTCCTCTGAAATTATGCTATTTGCAGATATTTTATTAACACTTCCAAATTCAAGACAAACCATTCTTGAATTAGAATCTAGTATAGAATATTTTATATCTATATCCAGTCTCTATTTTAATCAATCCAAATCCAATTTTATAATAATAAAAAGAAAAAAAACTCATATATTTAAAAATCACATTATTGGTACACAGGTCTCCTCACTTGAATATCTCGTTATCAAATTGCTGTCATCCAAAGATGCAATAAAGACTGTTAATTATGATAATATTGTAAATATAATAAAGAATCTTACCTCTAAATGGGATAAACTTCTATTTTCATTTGAAGATAGATTTCAATTAGCAAAGATGATTCTTTCCCCCAAAATATTTTATATAACCCAAGCCTTGTCTCTTTTTCCAAATAAATAACATATCAGTGAAATAAATAGGTAACTTTTAAAGTTTCTTTTTCCCAATAAATCCAGAATAGCATTGTCTGGGTGTATATTAGGAAAGAGAAAAGACATTTATGCGAATACGTAAATGTCGAACCGTGTAGCGTGAAGTGGACTTAGAACAAAAGTCAAAAACCGCAAAAATGGAAATATCAAATTACCATGGTTGGCCCATCTGTGGATTAGCTGCATAAGGTAAGTGTTGGATAGTTACGGAGTTTAGGATAGGGTGCGGGTTAAGGTAAGTGCTTAGATAAGTAATGTATGTTAGATTTAGTGTAGGGTTAGACGTAGGGTTTTGTTAAATGTATGTATGTAGGTTATTTATTTTGTTTGTGTATATTTTCATAGGGGAAGTGTGCGGTAGTTATGGACCTTAGGGTTAGGGAGGGGTTAAGGATAGTGCATAGTTAGTTGTGTATGCGGCATTTAGTGTACGGTTAGAAGTAGGGTTTTGTGCTTTACTTTAGGTTAGAAGTAGGGTTTGGTTGGTGTATGTATGTGGTTTATTTATTTTATTTGGGTAAGTAGTATATAGCTAGTGGTGGGGTTGGCCGACTATGACAGTTCAATTTTTTTTTTTGCTGTTTAGTGCATTCGGGATTTTCTTGTTTCTCGGTATAGGGGTCGATGTTTTGGCATTCACACATAGGGTTTTTCGCTTTTGTAATATAGACCCGCGTTTTCTCATCATATAAGACGTTGGATGCATGGAGAATTAATTTTCCTGACATAGCTACCTATATAAAAGCATCCATTTTAAAAATAATATTCAACTGTATTGAGCCTAGCTGGAAAACTTTAATTTAATCCTGCTTGATATCAAAAACAATATATTATGTAATTATAACTCAATTAATTCAGAAAAAAAATTGGTATTATCTTTGTAATCTTATTTAGTATAAGTTTTTTTCCTCCTACAGAATCAAACTACTTGAATTTTAAATTAAAATGCTTTAGAAACTTGATTTTCTCCAATACAGATGTTAAAATCTAGTTTGAATCCATAATCCCCTTTAGTATAAAAAAAAGTCAATAAAATTCACAGTCATACACTCACAATTTGGGAGACTAAGAACTTTATTTGCTGGCGTCATTGTTTTAAAGAATTAAAAGCTAAAGCTGTTCAATAACTTATTTCAGAATTTAATTTAAATACTCAGGATTGGTTATTACTACAAAATGTGAAAACTCA
The DNA here is from genome assembly GCF_019279795.1 of Protopterus annectens. Classification (NCBI taxonomy): domain Eukaryota; kingdom Metazoa; phylum Chordata; order Ceratodontiformes; family Protopteridae; genus Protopterus; species Protopterus annectens. Next base: position 432,623,588 of record NC_056746.1, on the reverse strand, counting down.
TGTTCAGCAACTATGTCTATCTATCTCTAATTTGAATTTTAAAAAATAACCCAAATTCATTTATTTTATCTGTGAAATCAAATATGACAACTCAAAACTGAATAGATTAATTTCAAAATTTTATAAAGTATTTATTGAATATAAAAAAATTTAAATCTAAAATTTTGGAACCACATTACTTTAGGTCAGGCCTCCCAAATTACTCCTCATAGTAAATCTCAAATGCAATCATCTGTCAGACATACTTCTTGGTCTCAGTATTGACATATATATATATATATATATATATATATATATATATATATATATATATATGGAAATTTTTGCACAGAACCTTCTTAACTCCAAACAAAATAGGTAAAATAAATGGAAAATAACAATATATTGTGTTGGAGATGTCTACAAGTATGTAAAGCTGATTGGACTTGTATTCTTTAATTGTTCCTCCTTGAGCTTATTTTGGGCTAAGATAGAAGACTTTTTAAAAGCTTTATTTCCTGATAACTTTCCATTATGTAAGTCTTTAATTTTATTTAATGTAAATGAAAGAGGTGAGTCGAGGAATGTTATTTTCTCTGCTATGGACTATTATTGCGGTAGGAAGGAAATAAATCACCAAAAAGTGGAGAATATCTACACCACCATCTTTTGAGGACTTTCTTTCCATCTTAAGAGAAACACCACTCAGGGAGACTAAAGTCAAAGAACAAAGAATTTATCCTAACTTATATAATTACAATCCTTGGGCAAAAGTGACATCTGTTATTGATTTTATCAATTACATTCTGTTACTAACACTTAAAAAATTCTAATAAAAGTGGAAAATGGAAATTTTTAATGAACAAATGGTGCTATAATTTATCATTTTGTTTTCAGGCCTTTGTACATATTGTAGATAGTTTATCTTTATTTCTCATTTGTAATTGCACTATTTATCATTTACAGTACATTTCTATTGCATTTTATTGCATATTATTTCTCACTTAAAAAACGTAATAAAGTTTCTTGGAAAAAAAGAAAGAAACTTAGCCAATTGTTAAAGTCAATCATTTTTTGTTCATACTGTTGTATCATCCTTTGTGAATATAGAATGCTGCTCAATCAAAGGTAAATACCGGTCTGAAATACATATTCAGAGAGGTCCATAAGGTCACTTTTCATATAATCCAGAAAGGTATTTCTCAGTCATTTACTCCCACATGGAGTATAATAGAATCATACTGGTACCTGTGGTGCAATGACTTAAGTGTGTGTGTGTACCTTGGTGGATCATGGTTCCAGATAAGCAAATTACTATAATCTTCTCCTTATCCAGTCTGGTGAGTAGGGCATCTGTGTGGCATACAGTGGAGTCTCTTTTGACAAGATCACTTGGTAAATTGTTTGCTTGCCATATGGACTTTGTTTTCGGGGTCCATTGGGTGTAGATTTATCTATGGTCTTTGGTGTTGTTTTTGGTGTATGCTTTCGAGATTGCAGAGAATAGGCACTGCTGTTTGTAGGGTTAGGAGGTCTTTGAGGTTTGGTGAGATTGCTTTTTAGTGCCTCAGCGTAAGATGGTCTATGCATATGGACACCATAGTGGTTATGGTATGTACGTTCTTGACAACTTTGTTTGTATGCAAGATTAGAATCAATAATCATTAGAATCAAAACCGACTATGCCCAGTGGCTAACTAAAGAAACTAAATCCATTCTCAAAGAAAGGGATAAAGTTTGGATACAATTCCACAAAAACAAAAAACAAACTTCAAAACAAAAGTACCTAGAACTCTGTAATAAAGCCAAGAAACTAACCAAACTAGACAAAATTAAGTACTACCAAAGCATCCAAGAAAAATATGCTCAAAACCCACAAAAATTCTGGGCCACAGTAACCTCTATACTAACACCAGGGAAAACAACATCACCAACACCAGTAACTACAAACAACCAACATAACATTCCCACACAATTTAATACATATTTCACCAAACCACTTTGCTATCCCATCACTCTCCCAAAGTAATACTAACAAACAGGAAAATACACCTTACTTTAACCTGCGCACAGTGTCTAGCAAAGATATTTCAAAACTTCTCCATAAACTTAAAGCAACCACTCTAGCTGCTGACAATCTACCAGCTGACTTCCTACAGATGGCTGCAGAGGCTATTGCCTATCCTGTTTCCATCCTCATTAACAGATCCATTTTAGAGGGCAAAGTGCCCACCATCAGGAAAACCTCCCACATAATTCCACTGCACAAAGGAGGTAACTCCATATAACTCCATAACTACTGGCCCATTGCTATTCTATCACCATTATCAAAAATATTAGAAAGAGTTGTGCACACTCAACTTTTGCACTACCTCCACATTAATAATCTGTTATGTAAATATTAGATTGGCTTTAGACCCCCCCCCCCACAATACCACCACAGTACTAATGCCCTTTACCAACACAGTTAACCAGTATAGGTAGGAATAGTGGCCAATATGTTTCTACAGTATTCTTGGCTCTATCCTGTTTTCCTGCTGCTGAAACCTGGTTCTCTAACTCCCATCTAAATCTCAACCTCAACAAAACAAAACTTCTTCTCTTTAGTCCAAGTCAATCTCCCCCCTCAAGTGACAAATTTATCTTATTGTCCAACAACAAAACCAGGATCACCCCAACCACCCACACAAAACTATTAGGTGTAGAAATAGATAACCTAAGATTTGGCATCCATATATCCCAAACTATCAAGAAAGTCCATAAAAAACTAGGCCTCCTCTATCATAACAAACTATTCCTCACTAAACATACTAAAATGACAATTGCTAGAACACACCTTTTATCTACCCTCCTCTATGCTTCCCCTATTCTAACTAATCTATGGAAGGCTGACCTAAACAAACTAGAATCTTGCTACAACAAAGTTGCCAGGTTTGCCTCAGGATCCTCACACAAAACTCATCACTGTGTCCCACTCAAACAACTAAACTGGCCAGAACTGCATCACCTTCTTAAAATCAATCAACTGTTACTTGTACACAAGCTGTACTACTACCCTAATAAAATCCCAGCACTGCGTGAACTAATCCAACACTGTACTACTACTAGAACCCTAAGATCAAGTAATCAGAATCACCTAAATGTCAGTAAATTTAATAATGAAGCTGGTAAATCCTTCTTTAGCTTTTCTATTTTTAAAGCTTGGAATACTTTACATAGCTACCTGACTTCTAACAGCTTTGCCATACAGTTCAAAAAACTCTTGAAAACACACTATATGGATAACTGGTCTTGCTCCTGTTTCTCCCCAGGGTGAAGAGCTAATGTACAAACTAATATCTGTCATTCCTTTAATCTAACCCTTTTGTATAGTGTAACATATACTACTACAGGCTGTTGCAATCAGTCGTCTTTGAAAATTTTTACTGTATGTATACCTTACTATATTTTGTTGCTCTATGACTCCCATGCATTGTCTTTTACTCTGTATATCTTGAAATGGCTGTTTTACTATGTTATATGAGTTTGCTACTATGTGCTAGGTATGACATATATTCTCTGTATTATGTACTAACTGCTATATATAGTTGTAATCTGGAGCTTTTCTCCTCAGACCTCTGCTGAAAATGGACTTGTGTCCAGTCGGACTATCTTGGTTCAACAAATGTAAAATAAAATTAATAAATAAAATGTTTGCCTTCAAGGAAATTGTGTACATATATTTCTTGCAAACTCTGTTGCTTTCTTTAAGGAACAAAAGGTTGCCAGTGAACATGAGACAATTATCTCAGGATGCCCATATTTACCAAGCTGGCTAAGCAGACATTTGGGATTTGCATATCCATTTTGCCCAGACTTGTATTAGGGTGGGATATTATGGTTTGAGGACTATTTTTCAGAGAGGTCTCCTAGGGTGATCTCTAGAATGGTGCTAGGGTATAGTATTAGATAGTAATATGATATGATATTCATGTTATCTGACATGCAAGCTAATTGCTCTGAGCTTAACGTTGCGCAATGCATCACTAAATTGCAGGTTGCAGTCCTAGTACTGATTTTGTAGATAAACATCTGTGTTTTCCAACTCAGATAGACCAGGCCACCACCTACTGCCACCAGATGAAATATCCTAGTCTTCTTAATGTAAAAACACAAAAAAGATTGCTTGATAGTGTATGGTATCACAAAACAATTTTAACAAACTAGCTAGACAAGATGATTTCAAGTCAGACCAGTAGCAAGACAGTTTAAACAAATGCAGTAGTTTTAGCCTTAAATATAGATAAATAAACAAGCAAAACAAAAAAAAAATCAGCAGTCAATCACTAAAATAGCTTCTGGAAGTGTGTACCTGGAATGTTGCATGATTTAAGGAAATCAATTCGGAGGCACAGAAAAGGACACCAAACCTTGCTGAGCTCTGTGGGAATCGACCAAGAGCCTCACAAACACATGAAATTTATACAGGCACTTAAACCAAGGAAACTGTGTAGAATCCCTTTATTAGGGCCCAAATTGCAGGAATACAACAATTAAGTACCAACAAAAATGCAAAGTAGCAAATTACACAGTAACATTGCCAGTAAAGCTTGTCAAAAGTGCAGTTATCAGCAATCAGCAAAGAGTACCATATCAGGGTACTTGAAAATGATTTAAAATAATTAAATCAATAAACTGGCAGATAACAAGGATGGTACAGGATTTATTCAGGAACCTCTCAGAATGCATCAAAGATACTAAGCAGATGGGAGCTTTGTGAAAATGATGATTTGTAGTAAGGGTGGTTAGCTCAAGAACAATACTTGTGTGCTGACCGGGATCTCAGTATTATAGCTCTATGTAAAACAAAGAATGGGAAAAGAACTTAATTAGTTTGCACAACTGAGATAGCAATCAAATGGGGAGAGATGGACTACAGTAGTCAGATTACCATAAGGTGTAAAAGCCAGAGGCACTGACTTTTAAAATAGCATCAGCAAAAGTGTAGGAGGATTGGGGAAAAATTCAAGCTCATGTAAGATGCCAGACAAATCAGATGTCACCACTTATTGTCCATAGTATATGAGGTCAGCATGTGAGCCGAAATGTCCAGAAAAATGTTTTGGACTGGTGATACATAGACATAATTAAACAAAGACCAGGTCTGCAATCCAGTCAGTAAAACAGAGCTGCACAAACCAAAAAAAAAACAGAGCCAAGATCCTTTACAACGCAACCAACCTCCCACCAGTGCTGATATTAAATGCTATGACCGCTACTTTCAACAATACCATCTCAGCTAAAGAACAAAAGCAGTTTATTTACAGAAAATTCAACCTGATGTAAGAAACCAGACAAATCATATACTACAGCTTATTGTTTTCCAAGAATAAAACTTCAAAATCTGCAGATGTCTCGGGTTCAAAAGGAGGTTTGGTCAAAGATGAAATATTAGTGTAATGTCTTAAGGAGGAATGGGATCTTTGATAGGATGTCTGAGGTGAAAAGTTCCCTTTAAGAAAGACTCTGCTAAAGTAAATTGAAACACTCAGAAATAAAGTAAAATCCTTTAATGAAATCACAGTTAAATGCTTGTTTGATTGCAGTAAAGAATTTTAACTTATTCCAGAGTATTTGGACTTACTTTATCACAGTATTTCCCTGGTTATTGGTGTTTGTTGCTGTGCTTTCTGCTTTGCTTTTTTGGTCCTTTAAGACAGCCACAGACAACTTTAAGGATGCAATAGGGTTGTGATTTCTCCCACATGAAAACTGATTATGGCTGTCAATTGAACTATGGTACAGAAAATGGCACTTTCCTGGAATAACCCTGCTAGAAAATCTAAAATAGAAGAAAAAATGTGCTGAAAAAAGTCTAAGCCCTTAGAGGAAGTCCAATCAGCAAATTCTTTCCGCTCACTTCTGTAAACTTTTGTTGTGTTAGGTTTCTGGGATGACAACAAAACATGAGTAACAAACAATGACAGCCTGGCATCCCTGGTCATCACTGAAGCTGGAACCATGCAGTTAACATTAGGGCTTTCAGGTCTCAGTGAGCCTGGCTAGATGGGTGAGAGAGAAGGTCTGGAAAAGGATCCATTAAAGGTGTTTCAAATGCAGCTATAACCTGTCAGGGCCGGAATGAGGCAATGAGAATTACTGTTGCCTTGCACTTGATGGCTTTCTGTATAACCTGTTTAGGAGGGGGAAAAGATGGAAAGGCATACAGAAGACCCAGGAGCTAGTTGTACACAAATGCTTACCTGAGTGACTGACCCTCTGGGGAGGAATCAGAGCAAAGTCACTGCTGCACTTTGTGTTCACGTGGAAAACATAAAGATCATAGCATGTCTTGTCCCAACAGATGAAAATCATTGATGCCACTGCTTGATTTAGGGATAGCTCATGGGGCAGAGAAGTAGACCTGCTCAGTTTGTCAGCTAATATACTAGAACTGCCCAGGATGTGCATTGCCACCAGCAAGTGATGAGAAGACATTACCCATGGCCACATATTCATTGCTTCTTGGCATAACAGGTATAAGTGGGTTTCCCCTGTTTGTTGCTGTATGAGACTACTGCCATATTGTCAGTCTGGCTGTAAATCACTCTTCTGGGGAGATAGTCCTGAAATGCCTTCAATGCTGGGAGGACCACTGTCATCTCCAAAACACTGATGTGAAGGTTGGCTTGTGTTATGGACCATGTATTTTGGACAGTCTTCCTTTTGTAATGCTTCCCACCTCAGAAGGGAGGCATCTGTGGTCACAGTGGTCATTGGGGGTGGACAGCTGAATGGTCAACCCCAGGAGACAAGATGAAGGGTTAACAACCATGGAATATAATGCCTACATGTTGGCATGAGGAGTACTGGAAAATAGAGAGGCTGTTGTAACAATGACCACTGAAATGAGAGAGTCCACTGTAATACTCTCATGTAATACTTTCTTTGTTAGACCATAGTAATTGATGCAGCCATCAGTCTCAAAAGATGAAGAATTAGTATTGCTTGGGTGATTGTGTGAAGCAAGAACTTGTGAGAATTGAAGAAGAACAGAAAGAATCCTTGATTACAGGAGTTTAGCTATGTGTGATGTCATGTCCATGTGGCACCATATAAAGTCTACTGCCTAAGTAGGTGCCTGATGGCTTCTTGTCAAATTTACAGTGATTCCTAAGTGTTGGGAGAACTGGAGCAAGATGTCCCTGAACTGAATCAACTGATCTCTGATGGGAGTAGTTAGGAGCCAGTTATTCAAATAAGGGAACACTTTGAGCCCTTACAATCCTAGGTAAGCTGCCAGAACAGCCATGCCTATGGTGAGACCAAAGGGCAGTACTCTGAATTGAAAGTGACTGGCTTCCAGCCAAAAGCAGAGAAACCTTCTACATTGCTTTGCTATCTTTACATGTTAGTAAGCATCCTGAATGTCTGTAGAGCACATCCAGTCATCCTTCCTCAGAAGAGGTAAAATGGACTGTACTGTGACCATTCGGAACTTGATATGTCTCACTAATTGGTTTAGATGGCTGAGGTCCAGAATCCTAATGTATTTTGGAAACAAAAAGAATCTCTGCTGTTCTTGTGGGACCACCTGGATGATTGCCTTTACTAGCAGCTTTGTTACCTCTGCTGCTGCTAAATCCCTCTGAATGGGTGGAAGATTGGGGATTTTCTTTTGTTGATTGGGAAAAGCAAAGGAAATAACATAGCCTCTAGTGATCATCTTCTGCATCCAAGAATCTTGAGTGATGGCTTGCCAGCCATAAGGGTGCAGAGATAAGCACCCTCTAACTGCCTTTAGAGTGTGGCAATCAGGTAACTGTATAGGAGTGCCGGAAGGGTTTCTTTCTGAAGGGACCTTGAAACTCCTGGTTCTATGGGCGACCTCGTCCCCTAGGGTGCCATTTATTAACATTGTCCCTCTCTTTGCCTTGGGAAGTTATGTAAGCAGGAGTGTTCTCAACAAAATTTTAGGATTTTTGAAACCAAAGCTTCTTTCCACTCTTCTGATTCTGAGAACATGTTCTTTGGGACTGGAAAAACATATCCCTATGGCAGACAGAGCCTTGTCCCCGTGTTTGTTTCTGGTGACCATCTCTTTCACCTTGGGACCAAAAGGTTTTGACCCATCAAAGGGAGTGTTGCTAAAGGCTGTCCTAAAACTTTCCACAAAGACACAGAGATGCATCCAGGTGTGCATACGAATAGAGACTTCAGCATCTGCTGCTCTCACAGTGCCATCCACTGTGTTGGGAAGTAGGCACATGGACATATAAGACTATCAAAACAGCTATGATAACACCATTTTCTGGATGTCTGCAGGCAAATAGCCCAAGAGGGATTTGGACAATTCTTTAGTAAAATCCCTCTGAAAATGAATCATGTGTATCAAGGAATCTACTTCAAAATGTCGAAAACTTATAACATCTAATTTCAAAACAACAAGACCATGAGATCGAAAATTCAAAACATCTAAAACTCATAACATCGAATCTCACAATATCAAAAACTACAAAGCAAATCTAAATAACATCCCCATAACATTTTTTGGGTGGGGAGGTGAGCCCCTTCTCCCCCCTGCACCCCCACAAGGGGGGCTCTGCCCGCTACACACGCCATAAATTAAATATACCAACTCCGAGATCGCACTACAGTGGGAAAAGGTTAATTTCCTAACCCCACTGTATCGTGATCACCATAAAGAATGTACACATAATGTCTTACCTGTATGGCCTAAAAGCACATACAGAGTGGCATAATAAACACTATATACAGATTAACAGAATAAACTATAACATTTACATGTTTGATGATACACTACTCAATTTTATACATTTTTGATGTGAGATTCGATGTTATGAGTTTTAGATGTTTTGAATTTTCGATCTTATGGTCTCGCTGTTTTGAAATTAGATGTTATGAGTTTTCAAAGTTTTGAAGTGAAACCGTATCAAGTAACTCAACATGTGAAGAGCAAAAATCACTGAAGCATATTCCACTTTCCAAATTCATCCAACATCCTGGACTATTTGTTAGGGAGATGGACAGAAATGCTGTCTTCAGAAAACTCCTTCTGTGTGGCTGCCACTGCCACCACAACATGAACTGGGAGACTCCTGCTGGAGTGTAACCTATTCTTGTGAGACACGAGTATCTTATTCATTGTGCTGTGAATCAGATCCTCCACATCAGGCTCCTTTCAAGACCATTGTGAGACCAAACCTATGAACTCATCAGTGGGTGAGAACACCCAGGCAATATATGAGCCAGCATAAAATGCCTCTAAAACTACTGACTCCTCTTCAGATGGGGCTTTGGATGACCAGTCCCCCTTTGCTTTATCAATTCCTGGTTCTCTCTGAAAAAGATGTTCCAGGGTGAACTATGGAACCCCTCCCCTTCCTTAAAGTCATTATTTTCTGTGAGTGACTGCTTAGATGAGTTGACATGACTCTAATTGCATATAGATTTCCCATGACTTTCCCCAGGGGGGATGCTCCAGGGAAGTCTTGGGATCCGAATGAGGACTTGACAAGTCAGGATCCTTGAGACTAAATGAGGCTGGCTGTCCCTAATGGATAGGATGTTTGGAAATCTTGAAAGATAAATTTCCACACACACAATACAAAAAAGGACAAAGTCCAAAAGACACTCTACAAACTACAAACACTAATGACAATAGCAATACTACAATGCTAATGAAAAATACAGTATAAAGGCTAAGAAGAGAGAATTTAGTTTATATATATATATATATATATATATATATATATATATATATATATATACAAATATCCCAATGTGGAAGGAGCAAATCCACCTCAAAACTCCACAATAGCTGTAAGAATTCATAAAGTCAGATAGGCATAAAATTTAACAGACTTTATTAATAAAACGTAAGAGCTTTCGCGGATACTGATTCCGCTTCCTCAGATTTATTTAAACAAATGCTTCCAACTTCTTATATAGTGAGGCATATCTAATGAATTATCAATTAATCAATTATTCAATCATCAAATGTTAGCCAATTAACTTCACTAACAATGCCAAACAATCTCAATACATTCCATAAAAATATACCTATTAAATATGACAGTCTTGCTAATTAGAAAATTATTTGCTGACCGCTAAAACTATATAAAAATTGTTATTAGAGCTAAACATGGATCATGCTTACTGTTTTTTGAGAGAACAGGATTACAGTGCTTTGGCTAGGCATACTCTGCGTATGGGTAGAGACAACGTTTTTTAGTTCCAGGTACTGCATGTGCAATTTGATAACATCAGGTTAGGTAATATAACAAATTTGACAGAACAGGCTGAAGTTAAGTGGATACTTAGGCTTGCTGCACATAGAGGGAGAGGGCTCAATGACAGTATTTCCCTCAAACCTCTTCTTAGAGCGAGAACACTCAGATAGTTATATTATTAATATAATGATTAATTAACATATCTGTATATAACATATGGTTTCATTAATAATTCAGTTTTGAATATATTCTCATTAGCATTTGTGTTTATTTTTTATGTATACACGAATATGTGTTCTATACAATGAATTATC
>NC_056746.1:432400563-432608063 GCF_019279795.1 Protopterus annectens | reverse complement strand
ATGCATTAAAATGAAAAATGCTAATTTGGTTTATTTTCATTTTTATTAAACTATGGGTGCCTATGCCTTAACTGATAATTTAATAAAGAACTTTAAAAAACATACCTTTTCTGAACAATTAGAAGAATGAAACTCTGATGAGTGGCATTATTGATTGAATGTAATCCTCAGTGGTTTACTAGAAAATCAAATATTTTACCATGGATAGGTCAAAAATATGATGCAAAATCAGAGATGTTCTGCAATAATCAAGAGGAGTTGAAAAGTATGGCTACAACTATGTTATATGTTATATAGATTATGGTTTGGTCTCATATCAGAACTAACTTATGTGTTTGAGATATGGATGCCTAGAAAGTTACCTTAAAGCAAAGCTCAAAAGGTGAATCTTGACATCCATGTCAAGAACACATAATAAAAGGTTATGATCGGTGAGACACAATCATAATTTTTTGTAGTAGATGGATATTTATCTTTTTCATGCACTGCCACTTACAGAAAAAGAAAATAAATAAAGAGAAAGTTCAGTAGCACAGAGTGCGTTTCCATCTTTGAAAGTCGGAAAAGCACTTAGAAAGCACTGTCAAGCAGCCAGCAACATACCTCTCAACTTCTTCCCTTAAGAATTCTGTACAAATCCAAAAATATTGGGAGGACAAATTATTGAAATCGGGGACAGTTTTTAAATATTGCTCTAAATTACTTATAAAATTAAATCAATAATTTTTCATTTAAAATGAGTTTTCAGAACAATAAGTATTTAACTCCAATGTCTGGCATTGCTGACTGTAATCATCAGTGATGTGCCAGAAAATTTAAACATTTATGAGGGACAGAGCAAAAATATCAGGCAAAATAAGGGAAGCCTGCAAAATCAGGAACAGCTGAGTGGTATGAACAACAGGCAAACATAAAGAACTGATAGCTTTAAAAGCTGTTAGACAATTTATTCTGTAGACTTTTAATTCTTACAACTTTTAAAATGTGTTTTCATTCAGCTGCTATTCTTTGCTGCCCAGCCCTGTCTCCTTTTAGTCCCTAGTGCAAAACCAAATCTCAAGTGCTTAGGTGTCTTTAACAAACTTGTGTTATACACCCCTAAGCACTATTAAGATGTGGTTTCATGCTAGGGAAGACTTTAATAAGTTTATCTTTTCTTTCTGATTCATAGAGTAATCATAGTTGTCCATGCACTACATAACAGTAGTTTACACGAATTACCGAACAGATGACTGGTAAATAAATCTGCATAAAATACAAGTTTGTCATGACCTCCAAGTGTCTACCTACAACTAGACTATATACATAAGTATTAAACCACAGGGAAGTATTGTATTAATAACAAAGATGTTATATATACTGATGAACATTAGTTTCCTCCCCTCGGCTTCTGCCATCCACTGATGGGAGTGTCTGAGATGCAGGTCATCATATCAGTGATAACACTTACCTTTTCTAGGGATACCTGTGTACTCCACCAGCTCATCCCCCATATCAGCCCACATGTCTATTTTGCAGAATGGTCCACCACCATTTTCCAGCCATGCTTTGTAGAAGTGACAATACAGATAAAAGAAAACTTTGTTCTCCTTTTCACATCAGCTTGAGACCTTGCTTTGAACTTTCACAGAAGCAGTCATGTCTCTATCCAAATTCAATGAGAATAGTGCCTAAGGTAAGAAAATGAGACCCCTAGGATGTGAAATACTCCCAGTGTAATGTGACTGCAAGAGCTCAGGTAGCTAACATGCTGTATTACTAACTACTTAGTACCTCAAATATCATGCATATGCAGTGTGAATCAAATTGCATGACAGAAAAGTCATTAGTTCATGGTGGCACAAACTTGCTTACAACATCTGCATTATTTGCACATGTGCACAATATATGCAATAATGCAATTCACAGAGCAACATGCCTACAAAGGTCAATTACATAAGTACTTCATGAATCAAATAAAACTTTCTCAAACTTTTCAAACTTTTTGATTGTCACCATTTCTGTGTGTCACTGGTAACAAAGATTCTGGGAAGATTGCCACAGAAAGAGAATTAAAGCCAATAGTTTGAAATAAGTAAAGCTAGTTTAGAATAGAAGTACCAGCTTCATACTATTACTATTTATTGCAAAATCTTCAGGAATAGCTTGTAAAGTACTAGTTAATAAGTCTGTTACTGAAATTATTTAGCTGTGAAGTGTAATGACATTACTGGGTAAAGGACCCTGTTTATTATGCTGTACTTACAAATTAATCCACTTATTTATCCAGCTTCTAGTACCTGGCAATAACAATGCACACAACCAAGTTACATAAACATTTATTACATTTCCTGATGTGAAATATCAGTAATAAAACAAGACAGGTACTCCCCCCAACCCCCCCCCCCCACACACACACACAGTTTTACAGTCTTGCACTGCAATCACACACTTTCCGCCGTCTTTCCTTGGCCAAAACACACACATGTATGCACACATAAGCAGACACACTGGAAAGGGGAAAATAACATGTCAGTTAGAAAAATTACATATATTAGTAGCATAATAGTTTGCAGTACTGTTTAATGGTAATGTTGATTAAAAGGAATTTACCAGCTGCTTCTGTTTATTCAGGGCTAGGCTAAAGTATTCATGTCCAAATTTGCTATTTTTAGGAAAAACATGTAGAAATATTAGGGATCAAGGCCCAAAATAAAGAATTTCAATGCTGAAGGAAACCATATCCTCATCAATTCACTTAAGACATATGCAAAATATCTTTTTGTAAAGTGTGGAGAGATGTCTGATATACCATGTGAATTGGTCATGCATCAGTCAGTAAATTGCTCAGCTAATACTGCATGCAACAAATGCTATTTTTACAACTTTACTTTTATCACCTAATCAATGTCATGGGCCAGAGTTGTGGACTACACACTGTCATTTCACCTGCATTACATGTATGTTGCACAAGCCTGCTGGAAGGGGTATTTTAATGCTGGTCTTGTCTACTCACTGTCTCTATCATCACTTGTGGAACCTGCACTACTGACTTCAGTCACTACTTGTGGTAGATGTGCACCAGACCAACCAATAAACATATTATGCGGAATGCAACAAGCAGTGAATATTTTGCATTGTATAGGAAGCCTATCAGGAAAAATAATGTTTTACATAACAGTAGTATGCATCCTGGTTTTACAAAAGCAAATGTTTTGTAAGGACAGATATAGTTCTTTGTATGCGACTACACAATGATGATGCAACTTTATGTGAAGCACTGACTCTTCTTAAGCATGAATTTAGTGAAAGGGGATACAAAATGAAAAATATTGAGAGGCAGATTGATTTAGCATGGAAAGAAAGGGAAGGGAAATGCCAACCTTATTATAATGCTAGAAGAAAACATGCAAATGTTTTACCCATGGAAAATGTGAATAATATAACAACTTCAGGCACAGCAAGAAATGGAGAGAATAATATGCTGCGAGTACCACTGACTTTTGTGAGTAACATTAATATAGTTTGTGACATAGTCAGAAGCAACTGGGATATCCTATCGAGTGTGAAAGAACTCGATGGAATAACAGGAGAAACACCATCCTTCTCCTTTAAAAATAATAAGTCCCTTAAAAGACAACAATGCTACAAAAAAATAGATGAGCCAAAGTATGTAAAGTCGGATAGGATGGGCACGTTTGCCTGCAGGAGATGCACAGCATGCCCATTCATTTTTGGTGGGGGACAGTATAAACACTATATCAGAGGTTTCTCCATTGATACACACTTCTATGCTGACTGTCACACTGCAAATATAGTATACTTTAGTTTCTGCACAAAGTGTCCTGCCTATTATATAGGTAAAATAAATCGATTATTGAAGGACAGAATTTTAGAACATATGAGAGATATTAGAAACCAAAAAGAAAACAATGCATTAGCAATGCATGTGATGCAAGAAGGGAACACACACACTTTTAAGTTCCTGGTTCTCCATATTGTCCATAGAAATAAAAGATGTGGAAATATTACTAACAATACTGAAGCTTTGGAACAAGAATGGATTGTTAAGTTCTAAGCAGACAGACCACCTGGCCTAAACTCCAAGGTTTCTTTAAAACCATTTCTTAGAAACAGGGCCTTGAAGCACTGATGCTCTAGTTATTTAGTATTTGTTATGCTTTTTTATATAGCTTTTAATATTGTAACTAGAAAATTTTAGAAATGTACCCCACATTCTATACAGCCTCTATATGTTTTTTTATGTGTTTATATATATATATATATATATATGTATATGTATATTTTTATACCTTAAGTAGTATTATTTGGTGCATTGATTTTAACATGGAATTGATTGGTTGACACCATGATGCATCACTATTTAAATTAAGTTTTAACTGCTATAATTTGTCTGATGAAGCAGAGAGGACTTTGCGAAAGCCGAAAGCGCTCACATTTTTTCTAAATAAAGAGTTACGTGCCGTGTGTATCCAGCGAGTTTTATTTTACTTATTGCTTCTTCTTTATTATCGCTGGTTACTTCATCCAGAGTCGAGTACTTTATTTCTGTATTTTCATACTGAAGCCTCCCAGTTCATCCAGATAGTGGAAATGGGCTTTCGGCAGGCAATACACTTCCTCAGTGACTATCTGTGTCTGAGAGAGGGCAGTGTCAAATCACTTCTCTGTAGCTCCTTGCAGGGTACAAACTGGTATCGTCAGCCAAGGTTAGAGTGGGGTAGTCTGCATCACCTGGAAAACAACAGGGAGGAGGCACATGAAGATGGGATGGTTAGTAAATGAAACCTTGATTAACATTTAGGAATAGTTACAGTAAACAAATTACATATGGTGCTCTTAACTACTAGCTGCCCATGTGGTATCCTACCAAGCAGGAAGTAGCAGTAAAGTGAACTTGTAAGCCATATGTGAGAATGATGGATGCTGCCATGACAATGGGCTAATACATTGATAATACAGCCATGTACATCACATACTCCCTGGCAGTTGATAAAAATGGTAACTATTCTTACTGTGGTACCAATCCTTGTGGTTCAGGTGGGGCCCTAATAGCCACATGTGTGCAATTTATTGCACAAAGCACCTCAAGAATACATATCATTCCATAGAAGGCACTCATAGATATGCTCATCCACATGTGCCAACAGTATATCAAGGAGCTGTTAAAGTACCTCTGAGGCAAAAACCTGTGAGCTACCCATGTTCCCAGTCTGCCTCTGAAATTTCCCTGTAGCAAGTATAGTGAAGACTATACATATCTTAGTATCCACAAGAATAGGAAGGTCATGTATTTTCCCACTTCTAGTTTGTGGGCCATTCATGTTCACCAAAACCCTTATAATTATCCTGTCTACTCTAAATTGATCAAACAGCTCTTGCTCCTCCTATACTATTATTATTATTTAATTTTACCATTTCTTTGTTTTCCAGCCAATAGTTCCAAGTTATTGACTTCTTAAAGTAACTCATGATTGCAATTTGCTATGCAAGTGCATGGTGCATACTCACCTTATAAAAAGTGAATCTGCATATCTTTCGTTTTGCTGCTAGCATTGCTGTATCCCATTGTGAGCTGCTTTTTTCCATTGTACAACAACCTGATGTGAAAAGTGGCACTCAGCAGTCACTGAGGAGGAGATACAGGCAAAGGATTAATAATCACACATGTGACGAGCAGAAACTGTTCGAGAGGTTTAGAGTAGACAGGGAGATTATGAGGGTTTGCTGAACTTGCATGGCTCACAAACTTGAACGTGAGGAAAGTATGCCCTTCTTATTCCAGTTGATACCAAGGTATGTATAGCTCTCACTCTCTCAGTTTCCAGGTACACCCAGATAATCATAACCGTCAACTCCTTTTTTCTCATTTTCTACATGGAATCGGGGTGTCATATCAACTGTTGCCTTCTCTCTATATTCACTGCCACTCAACTGACTTCTTCGTCACCCATGCCTGACTTTCATGGGTCTTCTTTCACACAATCCATCCATCTCTTTGCTGGGCACCCTCATTTCCTCTTGCCTTCTTTCTGTCTGTCCGAAATCGTCTTCACTAGCTTGTCTTCCTGCTTTTTTGCACCTGTGCCTGAACTACCATAATCTGCTCTCTTTGACCTTTTCTGCAATTTGAGCTACTTTGTCTTCTGGTCTTATGTCCTCATTTTTTCATTTGTCCCACAGTATGCATCCCACCACCCATCTAAGGCACTTCATGTCCATCACCTCTAGCTTCCTCACCTGCTGTGCCTTTACATCCCAGGTTTCTGTACCACACAGTAGTACTGGTTGAACCACTGTTTTGTACACCTTACTTTTCAGCTTCATTAGCATTCTTCTGTCATATACTACACCTGATGCTCTGTGCCATTTGGCTGCAGTCCCTCTGATTCTGGCTTTGGCTTCATCATTCAGACTTCCCTTCTCCTCAACCACCCCTCTCAGGTATCTGAAGCTGTTAACCTGTTCCAGTATTTTCCCTTCAATCTCAACTCTCTACTTCTTGTGATTCCCCCATTTGCTGCCATGACAACTGTCTTATCTGTACTCAGTTTCATCCCATGTCCCTCCAGTTTTGCATTCCATTCCCCTATGGTTTACTGAAGTTCTTGCTCAGTGTCTTTCTTTATAGCCATATTGTCTGCATACAGAAACCTTGTTGATCTATCCCCTCTGACCTGTTTGCTAATGTAGTCCATCACCAGTATGAATGGCAGTGAGCTCAGAGCTGAACCCTGATGCAACCCCACTCCCACTGGGAAGCCCGCTGTGAGACTGAACATTGTTCGTACTTGAGTCATTAGGTCCTTGTACGTAGCTTGCACTAATTCTACCAATGTTTCTGTGACTTTGAACCATCATAGGACTGCTCAAATCAACTTTCTTGAGACTTTGTCAAATGCTTTCTCCAAGTTTAGGAATGTCCAGTTGGACTCGTTCCTCATCTCTAGCTTCTTCTTAACTATCTGTTTTACTGCAAACATCAGGTCAGTTGTGCTGCATCCTGATCTGAATCTGAACTGCTCATCTCATCTTACTTTCTACTATTCTGCATATTTGTTTATCAATCACCCTCTCCAGAATTTCCTTGCAGTGTGATAGGAGTTTGATACCTCTGTACTGTTCACAGTTGTGAATGTTCCCTTTGTTCTTGATCACTGGCACTAGTATGCTTATTCTTAGGTCATCTGGGATATGCCTTTCTACACTTCTATGAGTACCCTCAGGAGCCATTTCTCTCCTATCTCACCCAGCATCTTTTAGCATATCTGCTGTGACCTCATCTGAGCCTGATGCTTTACCTGACTTCATTTTTCTTAATGCTATTCTTACTTCTTTTATGGTGGGCTCCTCTTCTTTTCTCATCATAGGCTTTGTCTGGGGCAATACAGCTTTTGTGGAGTTTTTGTCATTCAGATGCTGCTGGAAGTACTTCTTCCATCTGCCTTTGATGTCCTGTGGACTGGTGAGCAGGTTGTTGCTGACATGCCTTATGAAGGGTGTCTGACTATCTTCTTTATCTTTCTGTCTTTGCCTTGCAACCAGATATAGCTTCTGTGTGCCATCCACTGAGTCATTTTCCAGAAAGTGTTAGAGAGCCTCCAATGCCTTGTTTTTTGCTATTGCAACTCCTTTCTTAGCCTTTTTGTTAGCCAACCAGTATTCTTTCCTAACCTAGTCCATCTTTTTATAGGTTCATAGGTTGGTACTAGGCTATCAGCCCTAGGGCCTATACAAGCCTAGCCATAACAAATTCCCTGGCTATTTCTTCCCACAGTATTTACTTCCCTCCTACTTTTTCCTGCACTTCTTCTTTCCTTTGATGACTTCCTGGGCTTCTGCATTCCACCAACAACTTTCCTTATGTATCTTATTTCCATACCTGACTTGGTTGTATATCTGTTCTGAAGTCGTCACACATGCTGTTCTGAGGCACTTCCATTCTTCAGCTCCACCTATTTCCTCTTCTTTTGTGGTGCTAGAGCCCTGAATAACTCGTTGAAGTGTTCTGTTTTCTCTCCAATCAACTTCCAGGACTTTAGCCTGGTCTCTGTTGAGTGTAGAGTCTTCTCCGACCATTGCTTGCAGCTGGTTCTGGTGACCAGTAATTTATGCTAAGGGCTGACTGTTTCACTGGAGATGACTTTACAATCAGTAATTCTACCCCACTGCCCTTTCCTTACCAGAAGGAAGTCTCCCTGAGCTGCACGTTGACCACTCTTGTATGTGAGCTTGTGACTCTCTCTCTTTCTGAACCATGAGTTGGCTACTATCAAGCCATTTTCCAGAAAGAAGTCTAGAATGACCTCTCCTTCTTTATTCCTGTTGCCCCACCCATGTGGACCTAGGCAGTCCTCATATCCTGTTCTGTCTGTCTTGATATATGCATTCAAATCACCCATTATCAGCACCAATTCATATTATTCTGCTTTATCTAGTAGGTCCTACAACTGCTATCTGAATGCACTCTTTTCCTCACTATCACAACCCTACTGTGGGGCACAGGCTGAGATTATGAATACTGCTCTATCATTAGGCAGGAGTCTGACTGCCGTAAGTCTATCACTAATTCTGAGAATATCCCTCACTGCCTTTTGAAGCCTCTCCCTCACCACAATTCCCACATCATTTCTAATCTGATCTCCTCCTGAGTAGTAGACTTTGGATCCTAAGCCAGGTGACTTTGCTGAACTTACCTTCCATGTTGTCTCCTGGATGCATAGGATGTCCATCATGTCATCTGCTTCTAAACTCTGTCCTGTCAGTGAACACCCAAATAACACATATAAAAAGATTAACTTCCTCCTTTTCTGAGCCTTAAATATCTCCCAATTTTTCCCACTTCTCCAAGTCTGTTATTGGTAAAGGAATTAGACTCCACAATTTGAATATGGCCCCCCTCCTTCTCTTTGTAATCTTTATAAATTACTTGTTAGCTGCAAATACGTACCCCACTCAGGTTAGGGGCAGATGATTTCCATTTATTGGCAATGACTTTCTTGGAGACTAATAATAGTAATGCAACTAATGCTTTAACTTGTGTAGTGGTACCATTAACCCCAATGTTGTGTGAGCAGATCTGGTCTTTGAGAAGACTTGTGGTAATTGTCGAAATTGCCATTGGACAATTCTAGTAAAAGGGAGAACCAAGTTTGCCTGGGCCAAAAGGGGCTTACGACAATGATCTCTGGCAATTCTTTTTGAATTTTTAGAAATACCTTGGGAATCATTAGAAAGGGTGGACATGCACACAGGAACATTCTTGATCATGGGAATGATACAGCATTTGTTTTCAAAGTATGGCTGCAAGGATATCTTTAACAGAACTTTTTCAGTTGTCTGTTTTGAAAGAAGGTAAAGAGATCTAATTAAGGGGTTTCACACATCTGGATCAAGTCCTGGAAGACCTCCACATGTAGCTTCCACTCATGATGGTTTGTTCAGGATCTGCTTAGTCTGTCTGCCACTGTGTTTTGCAATGATGGAATGTACAAAACCTGAAGAGTCCGGTAATGCTGTAGAGCCAGTTCCCAGGCCATCACTGCCAACTGGCAAAGATGGTATGACCTTGTACCCTCTTGCTTGTTCAGGTATCACATCATGTTATTGTTATTTGTGACCACTAGAAGAGGACCCATAGTCCATAAATGGTGAAAAACATTTAAGGCATGAATCACTGCTAACATTTCTTTTACATCTATGTGCCTTGGTGTGCCTGGGGACCCCACAGGCCTTGCACTTGAACTCTCATGGACACTGCCCCCATGCAAAATCTGAAGAATCCATCTTGATAGATTGGACTGGGATCTGAAGAGGGAAAGGGAGTCCTGGATTCGGAGACAGTTGATCCTCCACCACTGGGAAAGGGAGTCCTGGATTCAGTAACAGTTGATCCTCCACCACTGCAGTTCCAGTTTCACAAATCCCAGTACTGGTACCTGGAAATCCAAGGGATGATGGTGCTGGCTTCAACAATTCAAAAAGTACCACAGAATTTTTCTCATGTGTAGTCTAGCTTATAGTATCATGAGGATTATTAATGACATGAGGCCTAGAACTTTGAAAAATTGTCTTGTTGAGGCCATGTCTAGAAGAGAGAAATCCAAGAAAATGCCTGATAAGTCAGAACTTTGCTTTCTGTCAGGAAGACCATCCTTTTTAATGTGCTTATCAAACACCCCAGGAAAACAATTCATTGAGAGTGTGTGAGGAAGGACTTTTGAAAATTCAGTTTAAAGCCTAGGTGGGAAAGGAAGGATATGACTTTGTCTAAGGACTCCAAGCACCTGGAGCACAGAATCAGCATAAATAAGTAAGTTGTCTAAATTAGGAAAATATGGATGTCTAGGGTTTTACAACAGGCAACCTCTGGGACTAGACAATTTGTAAACATAAGAGGTCCAGTAGATAATCAAAAGAGTAATGCAGAGAACTGATAATGTAAGTCAGACATAGAAAATCTCAATTGTTTTCTGAAACTGGGAGCAATAAGAATACAATGATAAGCATCTTTGAGATCTAAACAGCCTCCAATATAGACCAAAGGACAAGGACTCAAGAATTAGCACTTTCATCCACTTTTATTCTTATGAGCTTCCACAGAAAAACTCCAACACACCCACTCAGTCATAATATATACCCTAAACATAAAACACATGAAAATTTTAAATCAATCACTTCAAATCAATTTTCTTGACCTTGGAAAAGTCAACATAGATTTAAATAAAAATAATTGTTCAGTATAAAAAATTATTTTACATAAAAATATGTATATATTGAACACATAAAAATTATTATTATTTCATTTGTAAAAAAACATTTGATGTTAATGGTGTCATTCAAACCCGGTGCATGATCTGCAACCAAGTAAATCTGCCAAAATGAGTCTTTACATTCAAGTAAAGTTTTAAAATCACCTGAATAACATTCATTTTTGACACTGTCAATAACTTAAAAGGAAAATGTTTTAAATTCTGAGCATAAAATGGCATACCTAGCAGATTTATTTTTATTTATATGTATGTTGACTTTTCCAAGTCAAGAGAATTGATTTGAAGTGATTGGTTTAAAATTGTGATGTGTTTTATATTTAGGGTATATATTATGACTGAGTGGGTGTATTGGAGTTTTTCTGGGGAAGTCCATAAGAATAAAAGTGGACAAAAGCGCTAATTCTTGTGTCCGTGTCCTTTGGTCTATATTGGATGCTGTTTTGTTCGTTTGCATTGTTCCAGTTTTCAGTCTTTGAGTTTTACTATCTTTGAGATCTAGAGTCACCATGAAATAGTGGTATGGAAGAAATGCTAGGGCAGGCTGTAAGGTGAGCCTTTTGAATTTGTGAACTTTTATAAAAGGTGTTTAGAAATGACAAATCTAGGACAGGTCTCCAGGAGTGCTCCTTTTTTGGTACCAAAAAGATTTTAGAGTAAAATCCTTTGCCTTTGTGTATCACAGGCACTGGTTCTATGAAAGAAATGTGAAATGCTTCTACCATGTGATGGGGCACTAGAGGAAACAGCGCTTTCTGGTCTGGTGGTGTGGGGGAACTCCCCAGAGATAAGGAGGATTTTCTGTCCACTGTCAAATGTATCCTCTGCAAATTATACTTAGAAGCTATTTGACTGAGACAACTTGAGGATAGGCTACAGATCTGAGAGAGAGAGAGAGAGAGCCTGGGAGAAGGAGGAAGAGAAGGAAGGGCAGGATGAGGGGTATATGTGCTCTGGGGCTTGGCATACTTATTCCTTTGCACAGGATTTAGTCTTTTTTGGAAAGGAACCCGTCTTGTTTGGTTTCAAAGAATTATCCTCCTGCTATTTCCTTTTGGATCCCTGACTTTTGTTTGGCTGGGATTTTTGTTTGTTCTGTCCCTTAAAGGAAGTCACCTTGTTTGGGAGGATCTTGGGTACATGAAACATCCTAGATAACCCATGCATCAATTGGCGTCTATCATCCCACTGTTTAAGAATTAACAGAGGTCTCCAACACCCATTCAGAACTTAAAGGTGCATTCATAATTTTGTCTTTTAAATCATCAGAGAAGTTCTGATTATTTAACTAAGTCTTAAAACAACAGATGAAGCAGCATTTCTTGAAACTGTATCTGCACATTCAAGCACGCCTCTCAAGACATGTTTTTTTCAAAACCTGAGTAAAATTAGAAACAATTTCATTCATGTAAAACTTTTGCTCTGCAGTTAAGGATGCAGCAAAATTATCCAAACTGTACACACACTGTACATTTCCACATATTGCCTTGATAATTTAGCATTCTTACAGCTACAGTATTAGAAACAGACATCCTTTTGCTATGAAGATCTAACCATTTTCCCTCTTTATAGGAGGCCATTGGTGTAGATGAAGCCACAGACTTTTTATTTGAGCAGGCAACTAGAGAGACTGCAGTTTGGTCAGTAGTGAAATGAGAAAAGAGACCTGCCATATCCAAAGAGACCTTATATTTTCTCAGAACTTTTAATGGACTGCTGGAATAGATACTGTTGTCCAGCAGGCAGCTCTATAAACATCTTTCAAGCCTGATAAGAGAGGGGGGATAGCAATGGAATGGGGCATCTCATCCTCTATAATGGCATGTACCCTGCCTAGCTCTGGGGCACTTCCCAGCTGCTCCTAAGCAAAAAATTCACTAAATCTAGCAATTTTCTGAGGAAAAGGCTTGCTTGGACTTAGGCTCATGTGGGAGTTTTAGGGTTAGAGTCTGGTTTTGGTAGGGCTATATAGTTTTATAGGGTAAGGTGTTTGGAACTCTAAGTAAAACCAAGAGAATGGGCTAGTGTGAGTTTGAGAACTTGCTTTTTCAAGCAAGTGTGTTGCATGGTACTAGCACATGAGTACCTGTAACAGATCCAAGCAAAAGCTTACAGCTTTTTAATATCAGTATCTTATTTTTTGATAGGCCTAATAACTGAAAGCATCAATTTGTACCTTTATGCATGTAACGGCCTTACTTTCTTTCAAAATGATCTTTGAACAGATTTTTCAGCTATGAATATATCATAATTTAAAATTCTTAATTTTTTACGCTGTGAGTCTTAATTTTATGCAGCTTTCAAATTACACATTTTGATATAATGTAGTGGTGGTGGATTCTGAAAGTTAATAGAGGGTAGGTAAGAAAGAAGTATTTTCTAAAAAAGAAGACAGGTCATCCTAGTATCTTCTGTGGAATGCTATGAATAGAGGGGTTTAAAAGGTTATAGTATGAGGCTGTAGTTAAAATAGGAAGAAGTGAGGGTTTATTTGGGAAAAGTAGGAGATACAGTATAGAATAGAGAGGTGCTGCTAGGGAAGAGTGTGTTTAACAATGAATATAGTGTAAAGCAATATGGGAAGATTAAAGGGAATTTTGCTAAAAGATTGAATGGAACCTGGGAATTATGTAAAAAGAAACAGGGGTGTTTGTATGATAGTAGTAAGGGTGTTTGGGAGGGTTAGAGAATAAGAGTCATAAGTGAAATGTGTATCTATGAAGTATAATAGTAGAGTATGAGGGGGTGGGTGGAAATTGGTGGTAAATTATGGGAGCAAAGTGAAGTTAAGTGTAGCGAGGTTGATCATAGAGGGCTTCCACCCTCAGGTCAAATTATAACAGAGAGTAATCAGTTTATAGCCAGTACAAAGCAAGTAACAGAGATGTAAAAAGTAGAGCAGGTTTTCATTCATTTCCTGAATGCAGAAACCTGGCAACTAGGGAGACAAAGTAACTTGCATATACACTGTAAGCTATTGGTAAATAGAAAGGACAGTGGTCAACTTAATAAGTAGTCTTTAGAGTGCAAAGATTTATCTTTTTGAGGAGTGATGTTAAAACCAATTTCCAGCACAGGCAGGCACATACTTGACTGGTTGAATGTAATATGCAGCAAGGTTCTTCAAGTTAAATTTGCTTGTATTGCAAAATGGCAAAATTCTCATTGAAACTGTTTGGGAATTGGCCCTTGTGACAAAGTTGTTGCGGTATCATGTCAGATGTAATGACCACAGGCTATTGTACAATGGCAAAAGTTTTAGTGAAAATGTTTGTAAGTTGTCCCTTGTGGCAGAGCTCCTGCAGTACATCCTCACTGTTCCAAATCAAGTTACAATCCCCACCTATAAGTAATATTCCCTGCTGAAAGCTGATTATTTCTCCCAAAATGTTCTTACTCTCCATAATAGCAGTTTTAGGTGGAATATAAATACATGCCAGATTAATCCTCCTCCTCTTCCTCCCTTCCAGTATCCCCTTACTACCACAAATCTACTATTATCTTTTGTTTTCATCTTCTATCACTGTTGGAGCTCCTCTAGCAATTAGTATAAGTACTCTTCTTTTCCTTTGTCCCTGATATTCTTCTGAATATCCATCCTGAAATCCTTTCTTTATCAAATTCACATCCTCACTTCTTTCCAAATGTGTCTCCTGTAGAATTGCTGTTTGTGTTCTGCATTTCTTAATATAATTCAATACTCTTACCTTTTTGTCTA
Organism: Protopterus annectens; assembly: GCF_019279795.1. Lineage (NCBI taxonomy): Eukaryota > Metazoa > Chordata > Ceratodontiformes > Protopteridae > Protopterus > Protopterus annectens. The sequence goes on along the minus strand of NC_056746.1, from coordinate 432,593,576 downwards.
TACCTGTGTGGCCATTCACATTCCAAAGTAAAATGGATAGTGTAGCCATTATAATAAGGAGTTATTATATATGACAGCTTTTCTTAAAATATCTGTTTCCACCTTTTGCGTTACATGCACCCACTGTTTGGCAGGTTGATACTTTTTTTTTACAGTTGTTTCTTGTCATTTCCATTTAAGCCTATGCCACATTTTACAAGACTTTTTCTTTTAATAAAAGTCTCAAAAAAAAAAAAAACAAACACACCCCAGAATACCCCCATAATATATTAACCTAAAACAAATGCATAAAACTATGTACATTTTCAAATAACACAGTTTAACCCTGCTGATAGGAACAATTGTCCTAAATAACAGCTGCACCCAATCTATTACCTAACCTAAAATTAAGGTTATTCATGCTAGGGCACATTTTATAGCCTGTGCTTTTACTTACGCTAATTGTTGTCTGTTCTTGTCTTATCTCTAGTCCCCTCTCAGATGTGAAAAGACAGATTGTATGCTTTCAAAAACATTTACTTTTTGCCTTAAGAAAATTGCACTGGATATATTTTAATAAAACTATAGTATACACCTTTCTAGTAAATGCATTGACTTATTTAAATACCAGAATAGCTAACTGTTATTCACTTTCAATAATTCAAACTTTATTTTTAGCTAAGCTGCTTGCTCTTGTACCTTTCAATTTTACATTTCTCTAGGCAAACAATGTCCAGACCTCTTGAGATGTATTGCTTTCGTCTGTAGGCAGCTTGTTTCCATGGAAATATAAGAACAGAATGTACAGCTGCCCTCAAGTGTAGAATTTTTAGCTCGCACTCAACATTTTCTACAGAAAATATATTTATTAAGTTCACAGTGGTCCCTTATTTATAACCCCACTTACTTACAAAAACATGTTGTTATTACATTAATCCAAGGGAATTAAACCTGATATTGACCAATGCAAAAGTAAAAGAAAATATCTCAACTCTACATACATTATAATCAGTGCACCTTTATGGCCCATTCCCCACACCAACAGCCCAAGTTTATAGCCGAGTAACTTAAATATGCTTTTGTCTAGCCTTTCGTCTCTTTTTATATTGTAATGCCTACATTTCTTAAAACTAAAAAAAGTACTTGTTTACTTTAGTATCTTTATGACATACAATAATCACTGAAAATGCTTTACTATATAAGATGCAATTTATATGATATACTCTTTCAAACAAATACTGTTAAGAACAAAAAAGTTTTACTTCCAGTTACTTTTTTTACTTTAAGTGTCCTTCCAAACATTAATGACATCAAGTGGGATATATGCCTTTTAGTCCCCCACAAGTTTAACAAAGTCAACAAAAGTCCAGTCTTTTGCAGCCACTTTTTCTGGTAAAGTAATATTTCACAAATATGATTAATGTTTTATGGCCTCACATTTATTCACTAATTTCAGTGTTGCTGGTTATCTTCCTGCTCAACTCCATCTCCCAACCCTAGAGTCCAGCTCAACTCCAAGGTACTACCAATTCTTCTAGTCAAACCCTGTGCTTTATTGTGTCCCTCAAGCATTTTCCTTTGGAACACTGGAAAAGGTTTCACTGGCAAAGACTCTCTATGAGCTTTATTATCAGAAGAATGAGAAGCAGAGTCCCATTCTGTTTGACGTCTCACTTTTTGTTGGAAAAACTTCTGGGTTTTCTCCTTAGCCTGTTCTCCATCAAAAACTGACTTTGATCCTCAAGGTAAAAAAAGCTGGACATGGCAGCTTGAATCTCACATCTGCCTATTGACATTCACTTAGTTCTGGGGATACATTTGCTTCCCTTCAGCCTTGTGTACAGTGAATAATCATTTTCCACAAACACTCTACTGTATCCAATTTTTAATACCTTGCCCTTCTACCACAGTTTTGTCAGGATCAACCTTTAATACAGGTATGATTGTATCTTTACTAATGCACACCTTGGCTGCTTTCTCATGGCCAGGTTTGGAGGATTCACACATGATGTGCTTTTCCAGTTAACAAATCCTGCTTTGGAATACCAGTCCAGTTACTTCTTTGTGCTTTCATAAAATTAATATTGTCTGTTGCTTTCAGGTTCTCTAGTACAGCAGAAAATCTCAGTTTTTTTCTGCATGCTCTGTCCCCTAACTCTACCATTTTTGAAACAGCTCTTCTTGAGCAGATTCGTATTCATCCAGACTTTTCTTCATTTGAACTCTGATTTTTGCAGTTTTATTGGTTCATAAGTAGCTATTTAAAACTTCTTCCATTTTTTCTAGCCTTTTGTTGATTGAGTTGATATACTCCATCAATGTTTCATTTATTATAATCAGCTCTGAGCATATTTGATTTATTTTTTTCCTTTAAATTACTGGAAGCCATCTCTTGCACCAAAGCAGCAGCTTGTACTGCTTTTTATCTGAATAGCTGCAAGATTCTTCCTAGTCAATGTTTTCACCTTTTCTAGTTGATTTTCTTTCAGACTTTCTAAATTTCTTCTGTTCTGGCATCCAGGCAGTGCACTTACTAGCCAGGAACTGATTTTTTTCTAAAACTGCCAGAATTACTGACCTTTATGTATAAGTTTATTTTTTCACACTACAGAACTGAACTTAAGCTGTTGATCAGTTTGTAGCCATTTTGGAAGTCTCACTTTGTGCCCCCTTTGATCCAAAATAAATATAAAAAACCTCCATGATTCTAGGAAAGACAAAGCTAATAAGACAGCATCTTGATTTAAATAGGATCCCTTCAAACAATGATTTTTACAACACAGGGAAGGATGTAGGTTAGGATTTGGGGCATTGATCAGTAGGGAGATTTAGTTTACAAAGTGAGTAAGGAGTTCTAGGGTTAAGGAGTAATTGGAACTTTAGGTTTAGGAAGGGGGAAGGGTTTTTTAGTATAGAGAGAAAAAGGTAGGGTTAGTAGTAGGGAGCAAGAGGGGAGTTTTAGGTTTAGGGAGTGGTGGTCTGTGTTGGGGAGTAAAGTTTTAGGTTTAGGGTGAAATTAGAGATTTTAGTCTTGGGAATTGGGGAATGGAATTTTATGTTTAGGGATTGATTGGGACTTTAGGGATCGGAGGCAGGATGGGAGTGCTACTGTTAGGGTTAGGGACAGGGTGGGAGTTTTAGAGTTAAAGTTAGGGTTGCAGTAGGGTTATGCAGTTCATAGCTGGTGGGAGGGTTAGGTAATTGAGCAGGACTGAGTTAGTAGAAGCTAGGGCATTTGACATTTAGAGAAAGTGATAGCAAGCAAGTGCGTCATGAGCTATTGGTACCCTAGCACTTGAAACAGACTCAACACTCACAGTGACTGACATATAGATGCAATGATGTTGCATTACAACAACCTCATGTACAAGGTCAACCTTTGGTGCAATACTTCTCTAGGTGAAGAGCTCCATGGCACCCCCCCCATTGCCTACTGCTTCCACCCCTGCACACATCCCCCAGTGCACCTCAGATCCTCCATCAAAGCCTCTCCACACCAAACAGATTACTTTTTATTTTTCCTTTTCTCATCTGTTGCCCTTCTCTTCATTTTTTCCAGAAGTCTTGGTTTTCTAGATGCTCTGAGGTGCATTTTAAGTGTCTGTATTATAACATCGACATTACGGAATGTTGAACTGTATGTAGCCAAAGCCACATGTTCAACATTTTGTAACATGGAAAAGTAAAAAGACAAAACTCTCTGTTTATACTGGGATGGGACAAGCCCCGCTTGCACCTTCCACACCCTCTGCAAATTGTATGTACCAACTCTAAGAATGCACAACAGTAGGGAAAGGGTAAATTTCCCAATCCCCACTGTACTGCAATTTTAGTAGAAAACATCAGCTTTTTGTACAGGAATCATATGGTCTCAACCATATCAGGTTCAACTTTCTGAAAAATCGATCTTTTGAATAGAAGCACATTTTACAGCTTTTTTAAACAACCTTTTTTCCCAATGACAGTGTGACCAAAATTCATGACTATGGAATGAAATTCAGTGTTATGTTTGACTTAAATTTTCATTGCATCCATTCAACACATCATATCTGGCCTATTAAATACTATTCAGCAATATATGTGTAGGAAACAACAGAATTAAGCTGAGGATCTGGGGGCTGCCAGGTCCCTGGAAGCTATAAAGTTGTAGATCCTCTGAGGTGCATTTTAGAGCATTTTTCCAATTTTTTTATCCAGTGATGGCCTGAACAAATATTATGAGAAAGGAAAGGAATTCAGACTTTTTTTTTCAATGAAGGAGTAAGTTGTGTTCAAAGTTAATGTCCCAAGCTGTCAAAATAGTAGCTCCAAATAAACTGTGAAGACAAATGTCTGTGAGGATGTATAAATCATTTTTGAAAATATAACTTCCCCCCCCAAAAAATAAAGTCATTTTCTGCGCATCCCCTGGTATTAGATTGTGATGAAAACAAAGGCACAAATTGCCACAGTCATATATTTCAAGTGGCTACTGCCACACATACATATCTACAGCATTCCTCCTTACCTCTCCCCCAAAAAACTGCCATCTTTACTGTACCCCACTGGTGTCAGGCTGGAGCAAAATTCATGTTACAATGACTTTCTTTGCACACAGCTGAAGTCATTGGAAAAGTAAAATAAATAATAATCATGCTGTCCCCTGTCCTAGCACACCTCTGGGGTTTGTGAGGAAAGTTAAAAAATAATGACCACACTGACCCAACCACCACATAAGCTATAGCAACCTTCTGTGCTCACCTCTGAGGTTTGATTTACCATCCCTAGTCCCCCACAAAAGCTACTGCAACTTTCTTTGTGCATCTTTGAGCAGGGACAGCTTTTGAATAAGAGGATCTGAGGGCACAGGCATAGAAGTCTACATCAAAATCCATTTATACAGTCCAGGTTGTGGGGACCACCAGGCCTCTAGAAGCTCCAATGGTTTGGATATTCTGTGATGCATTTTATGCCTTATTTTTTTAACTGTTTTTATTAAATTTTAATAAATGCACTTACAAGATATATCAAATGTCTAATGTGCAGCAAAATAAAAACAGTAAACAATATACAACATCCACAACAAGATATAACTAATGAACAACCATTAATATTTCTCAAACAACTTTTTAAATTTTTGCCATGAAAATAGTTTATGTGCACAATTTGTGTTTTTATTATATAATGTTTGTAATTCCATATTATATAAAATTTTAGCTAAACAGATAAATTCAGTAAAAGGAGGATCACTGTTGGTTTTCCAATTTATTGTAATAACTTTTCTAGCTATGGTGAAAATTGACCATAAAATGTGCACCTGAAACTTGGTATGGAATGCGGAATCACAGCATTAAATAAAATTAAAGAATCTGTTATGGTACAATTATCCTGCCACAATGCTTTAGCAAAATTTCTAAATTCAGTCAAAAATTGCATAATTACTCTACATTTAATCATCATGTGAAGCCAATCAGCACATTCACAATTCATCACATCTCCAAAATTGTACTTCCTTTTTTATATATCAATGCAATTTTATGAGGTGTTAGAAAATTTCTTTGTAAATATTTCCAAGTAAATATTTTCCATAAAGGAGAAGAAGTAGTATAATTTATAGATTTTAATAATAATTGTTTATTGATGTCTGAAAAGTCTTCCTTATTAACTTTTTTAAATATTCCCTGATTTGTACCAATCCAATCTTAAAATTTTATATAAAAGTGATAAGTAGGATTTATTTCTTAATTCTTCACTTTTAATTTTACAGAAACATTCTAAAACTTTTGGTATGGAATTATTATTCAAATTCCAATTAAACATTGACTGTATTTCAGTAGTAATACATTGACTCAGTATCTCAATATATAAGTATTTATCTTCTTTTATATTATATTTGATCAATAACTGATCACCAGGAATTATTTTATTACCATCCAGAAATTGAAACCAATACTTAAGATTATTTTTTTCAAGATCTAAGATTTTGTCAGAATTAAATCACTCTGCACTACCATATGTGCATCCAATGGGAAATATCAAAATTAATAGTAATTTAAGTTAAGGGTTGCTACCTACTACCTTTTTAAACATACTTATATAATTAACATATAGAGTCAATGCAATGGAATCTTTATTATTTAAACAAAAGTCTTTTAATAATCCAAAGAAATATATTAATATTTGAGTTATGAATTGTATTTAGGTCAACTGTGATATTTGAAAATAAAAGTTCTTCATGTAGTGATTTCCAATTAGATGTGTAGGTTGTATTTAGCCAGTGAGATACTATATTTATAATTGCTGATTTTGCATATAATTATATATTAGGAAATCCATTTTCCCCATTTACCCATGATTTGGTATGCCAATTAGTTCCTATTCTTGGTTTTGGGGATACCATAGAAATTTAATTATTTATTTATTTATTTATTACAGTTTGATGACCAGAGAATTCCACTGGGCAAAGAAGAGCCCATTTTCAGTGGACGCCTGGGGAGAAAAACTCTATAAGCAATAAAATACACTATATGAGTTCTTAGACAATTACATAGACATTATAATCATGAATACCAAGCAAGGTATATACAATACTGACAAAGTAGGATGAAGTACAAAGTATGAAAGTAATTACGTTTGAATACAGAGTGGCTGCAGTGGCAGTAGAACAAAACAAAATACATGTTCAGGCTGTAGCACTTTAACATTTGGAGAATTACGGACTTTTTTAACTTTCAGAAGTAGATGGAAGCAGAAGATAAGTATGTCTAGTAGATAGTAGGCAAGCATATATGAAGAAATGACTGTGTTACAGAGTGGCTGAAAGTATGCTTTAGAATGGCAATGATGCTAGTTGTTATTTACAGAAAATAGGTAGTAACCTCTAATTAGTAATTAGTATGGAAATTAATTGTTTAATAATTTTATTAGATGGCATAAATATTAATAATTGCATATAATATACAATTTTTGGTAATATAATCATTTTTATTAATGTCAGTCTATCTTCACTAGTAAATTGTAATTTATTCCAGTTATTTATTAAAACTAGTAATGAGCTTAGTAAACTTTTGTAATTAGTTCTTATTGTTTCTTTCCAGATATTTTTATAACAATTCCTAAATATTTAAACTGTTTATTTTGCCAATTGAAATCTTTATAATTCTTTAAAAAATGTTTATTTTTTATTTATTAATAATATTTCCATTTTATCTTGATTAAAATTTAAAGATGACATTCTTTGAAAGTGTTTTATTGAACTATTACTATGCTATAATGACGTATCAATATTACCAATAGATAATAAAATGGAACCTGCAAATAATTGTACTTTGGAAGTATAATTATTGTTTGTTGAAAATCCTTTAATCTGTTTGTTTGATTATGCCTTATTTTTGAAAGATAATCATTTGTTGACTGCATTTTTTACTCTTACCCCAAAGAGTTATGCATGTGTCTGGCATTAGTGTGTGTGTGTGTGTGTGTGTGTGTGTGTGTGTGTGTGTGTGTGTGTGTGTGTGTGTGTGTGTGTGTGTGTGTTTGTGTGTGTGTGTGTTTAGACACACACACACACACACACACACACACACACACACACACACACACACACACACACACACACACACACACACACACACACACACACACACACACACACACACACACACACTGCCTGGTCACTGTCAGGCATGCACTGGGGTCCAAAAGGAAACCATAGGAAATGGGTAAACCCATACAGAAACAAGGAGGCATGCAGATTTTATATGGACTGCTTTTGGCATTTAGTTTAAAACCATGATTCTGGCACCAGTTATTTGTTTGGAACAAGCCTTCCTGCAGGATGGCCAAGTCTTTTTGGCATTTGATCACTACATTTAGCTTGCAGTTATCTGTAAACATCCAGAGCCCTTTAGTATTGGGTTTAACTTCTGAGAAGGAGATGCAAAACTGGGCATTGCCCAAGACCAAGCTCTGGGAGATTCCACTGGTGACTGGTGTTTTATTGTGGTTAGCTTCTGCTATTTTGATCTCCTGTGCTCTGTCTTTGAGCCAGCTGACATAATAGTTTATTCCTAGTTAATTAAACATTTTTACTATGCCTGAGTGAGGGAAAGTGTCAAAAGCCTTGACCAGGTTGGGGTAAGTGATGTGTACCATTTTATTATCTTTGTCCATTGCTCTGGTGATTTTTTAGGTTGAGTAAGCATGACCCACCTTTGATGAATCCACATTGAAGTGGGTCTAGTGTTTGGAGGTTCCCCTATGTCTTTTTTGATTAATTCCATGATAATTCTTTCCATGGCTTTGCATATGAGGCCGGTCAGAGTTATGAGCCTATAACTGACTGGGTCCATAGGAGGTCCTCCTTTATGCAGGGCAAAAACTGTTGCTGTTCTCCAGTCACTTGGTACAAAACCTGTAGGGAAGTTAAAGTTAAACAATGTTGTTAGGTGGGGTGGTTAAATCATGCTTCGTGCTGTTCAATATGCATCCAGTGATATTGTCAGGACCCATCAAGGAAATATTTTTTGCTTTTGATAATACTTTTAGGACTTGGTCTTGTACAATAGCTGGGAGGATTGGTTTCAGGTATTTTGTGTAGGATAGATGGAGAGAGGGGTAAAGTTTGAGCTGAATTTATCAGTTATGAGGTTAGCTATATCTTCAGCTTCAGTGAAGGTAACATCATTCATAACCATCTCAGCAAATTGCTGCATTGTGCACTTGAGATTACAAACATAAATAAAAAGGCCTTGTGATTTTTCTTACCTTGAGTGGTTATTTTTGCCTCTGATTTGGCTTTGGTGGATTTAATGAAGAACCTGAGTTGTTTGTTTAATTTAATAATGAGAGCTCTATAATTTTAGGTACTAGTCTTTTTACTTTTGACCAATATTTTCTTCATTTTATTGTATAACTTGTTAATATTGTAGTTCCACTGGGGAGGGGGTGTTTCTGGGGTTTGCCCTGCACTTGTTTCTACAGAGAACAGCTGCATTTACATGCTGGCACAATTTGGCGGTGTTTGTCTCCACATAAACAGAAGGCTTTTCTGAGATTGGTGGGGATTTGAAGCTTGCCAATGAATCATTTAGAAGTAGATAGACTGTCTTACAAAAGTTTCTAAAGGAACAATGGTTAGAGGGTAGCCTCTGGTTTAAATTTTATTTTGAAGGAGACAGCTTTATGGTCAGACCTAACAAAGGACAATGATATGCCATGGATGGTGAAGGATGCCCCCCTATTAGTAAGGACAAGGTCTAAAATGTTTTTTTTATTTTATTTATTTTTATTTATTTAACATTTGTTTTCTGGCAAAGTCTGACTTGGAACAAAGCCAATTTTCAGTGGAGGCCTGGGGAGAAATGCTTTAGACGCATGTCTTTGTGACATGAGAGGAAAAAAGAGCACCCGGAGGAAATCCACATGAATGCAGGGAGGACATGCAGACTTACTGTTACCCCTAGTGGGTACTGTGACTAATGGTTCCAAAATTTTTGTATTAACAGAGTCCAGGAATTCCTATGTTCATGTACTTGTGGAGATGTAGATCTCCCTGTCTATATATGAGTAGTTAAAATCACCTAGGAAAATGGTATTGGGTTTAACAGACTCCAGCTCTTGTATATAGGAGTTATGGCTTTCAAGGGTCATAGAGGGAATTTTATAGCTATCTAATACTCATATATGGTGAGGCACCTTTCTGATGGTGATTTGGACATTAAAAAGCTGTAATGCATCACACTGCTTTACCAGCCTTGATGTCCGTCTCTCTTGAATGAAAATTGAAACACCGTCATCTCACCCCTACTCCTGTACAGTGGTTGGTCTAAAAGTGTGGAAGGCATTATAGCCCTGCACAACTGGAGTGCTCTCTGCCATTTTAAAACATTTCTCATACTTGAAAAATGTATTGTCTAGGCTAGAAGACATCAGTTGAATATTTGTTTCTATTATTCCAAAAGATGTACTAATCAATGCATAATCATAGATTGATTGATTTATTTCACATTTATTAAATGGGTACATACATTGGTCCATGGATCCTTTTCAGGCACGATCCTGGACTGAAGGAAAAACAGTATAATCATACAAGTAAAAATAGTAATCCTGTACATATAGCAAATGTAGAAATAATATACAGATAAACATGAAAAAATGTCTTCCACTGAATTAAATAAGGTACACAAAGAGTGAAACCAAACAAATACAATAATAAAGTTCCCAAGACGTTTGTACTGAAATCGATCAAACCATGGAGTTAGCACAGAATCATAATTCTAAATGTTGACATAACCGTCATGGGTGGCCTTACGTAAACTGGCACCCTAGATGGTATAAAGGGTCCATTGTGAGCCCCCCCTCACTGCCTGACACATCCTGACCTCCTAACTTAGCTATCCTGGCCTATTCACATTATCCACACTACTTTTATATTTCAGTTCTTCCTTATTCCTCTGTTTGTCTCACTCTTCATTTTTTCATGAAGTTATTCATTCAGTCATTTGTTCAACGTGTTCTATCTAAGCAAGACTGCACTGTAATAACTGTGGAGGAAATCACTTCTTTCTGATTCACAAATAAAAGAACAAAAGTACTTAACAGTTAATGATTTGTGGAGTGTGTTTTCCATTCATTTATAAGTGCCATTTTCTTGTTTTTAAGTGTTTTTTTTTTTTTTTTGCTTTTTGATGTTCACTACTTCTCTTTGCTGCCTTTCAATTTTTAAACCTTTGGGTCTAGTGATTGCCCAAACACAAACTATGATCGAGGAAAGAAATTTAGTGGTACTGTTCAGCTTTGTTTTCCCCTGGATCCTTCCAGCATACCCTAACTGAGCAAGACTACACTGTAATAACTGCAGTGGAAATAACTGTATGATGCCATGAGGTTTCCAGATGCTCTAAAATGCATTTTAGAGTTTTTTTAAACATTCCTTTCGTCTTGTAGTTGCCTGAACAAAAACTATGACCAAAGAAAGAAATTCAAACTGACCAAGACTACACTGTAATAACTGCAGTGAAAATAGCCATATTAAGCTGGGGGGTCTTGGGGCCTAAGCCACAATGTTTCTAGATGCTCTGAGATGCATTTTGGAGTTTTTGAAACAACCCTTTCATCCAGTGATGGCCTGAATGAAAACCATGATTAAAGAAAGAAAAGTAGTCTTACTCTTCAACTTTGCTTTTGCCTGCATTTTGTCAACACACCCTAACTGACCAAAACTACTCTGTCACAACTAAATCAAGCTGGGTGTCTGGGGGCTGCTAGGCACCCAGAAGCCATGGGGATATAAATGCTCTGGGGTACATTTTAGAACTTTTTCCAACTGTTTGGTCCACTGATGGCCTGAATACAAAATTATGCATATTGAAAAGAAATACAATCTTACTTTGTTATATCAAGGAAGAAATTAGTTGTACCCAAGTTTAATGCTCAAAGCTGACTAAACACCAGTTCACAATAAAATGAAAAGACAAATGCTTGTGATTCTACATACATCATCTCAAGATATAGTACCTGCCCTTTACCTCAAATAGGTAGTCACTTCCTGTGTATCTCCCTCTTATGTTAAATTGAGATTAAAATTAATGTACAGATGTCCACAGTCATATTTAAAGCTTCTTCTGGCATATTTATATACAGTATGCCTCCTCACCCCCTACCACAGAAGAGGCTCACCTTCTGTTTACCCTTCTGAAGTCAGACAGGGACACAATTGAAAAAAAACTGAATATAACATATCTGCTGTCAAACATCAGGGGTGCTGGAAGCTGTTGAAGTTTGCAAGGGCAGAAGGCAGAAGATGCACTTAGTGGTCTGTCTTTAAGCTGTCTACTACCATAACAGAAGCATATCTATGAAACAAGATGCATGTAGTGTAAATATAAGTTATATTTTGAATGACTACACATAAATTTCATAGACGTGTACAAATGAAGCTAATGTTGCATCCGCATGGTATGTGATCTGGTAGCCAAAAGTTAGAGAACAAAGTGCAGTAATACTGTAGAGTACTTACTGTTGTCACACAGAGGGCAGAAGAGTAGTGGGAAGCCGTTAATGACATCATTCAGACTGTTAAACCCTTGAGTCGGGCTTTAGAAAAAAGGCTAAATTATATGTTTAACAGCTTCCTACTACTCTTTTGTGGTGACCCCTGATTGTTGTTAATGCTCTAGCGTGTGACTAGAGCTTAACAGTAGTAAGAGGTACTTAATAAAAGCTTGTTAAAACCCTTTCCAATGTTAGAATGGTGCTTAACAAGCATACTTTTTCCCCCAAATAATAATGACAGCGATCCGTATACTACAAGTCATTATCTTTCAAAATTAAGACTTAAAATACATCACAGAACATCTAGATCATGTCAGCATCCACAACTCGGTTGTAAAAATGGAGTTTGACACAGGCTTATTAAGGGCTTCTGCCCTGAACTCACCTGTTCTGCAACTGTCTGGCCCTACTCAGAGGTGTGCACAGAAGGTTGCTCTAGCTTGTGTTTGTGGGTGGTGGGGACTGGGAACAGTGAGATTATTATTTCCTAAAGTCTCCACACAATCAAACTTCCAAAGTAAGCACAGAAGGTCACTATAACTTGTTTGGGACTGGAGAAAGTGTGGTCATTATTTCTCAGATTTTCCTCAGAGTTAAACCTCAGAGGTATGCGTAGAAGGTCACTGCAGCTTTTGTGGGGATGTGACAATGTGGTCATTATTTTTTTAACTTTAAACACAATCATAGCTCACAGGTATGCACACAAAATCACTATAGCTTGTGTAGGGGCAGTGTACTGTCTAGGAGTATCAGGCTGGAATAAATTAATAATTTTCTCTTTTCTCACAACCACTTATCAGAAGCATATACAGGTGCTAACTTTGGGAGGTAGGGGGTAAGTTGGCATTTTGTAAATCTACACCTGTGATCAATTTGGTTGTCATATAGATACACAGCTGGTAGCTGTCTTTTAGGGGTGGTTGGTGAAGAGGCATGTTGTATGATGTGTGACAGCAGCAACTTGAAATATATGACTGAGGCCATTTATTCATTCAATTTCTTCCAAATCTAACATGAGAGGGATACAAAGAAGGTGACTATCTTTTTTTTTCTTTTAACAGGGAGATAGACACTATTTTAAGATATGACTCAGATTTTTGCAAGCATTTATCTTCTCACTTTATTTAAAACTACTTTTTTGTCAACTTTGATCATTAAGACTTAGGCCCAATGTTGTTCCTTCCTTGAAAGAAACTGAATTTCCTTAGTAAGTCATGATTTTTGTCCAGGCCAAAACTGTAACAAAAGGCTGGGGGTGGAATCTTCAAAGTGTACCTCACAGCATCTAGAAAACCATGGCTTCTGTGGTCCACGCAGCCTCCAGACTATCAACTTAATCTGATTATACTTGACAGTTATTACACTGCATCTAGGCCTTTTAGGGAGTGGTGAAAGAAAGCCGGAGGAAAATGTCTAAAAGTAAGAATACATTTTTTTTCTTTGGCCACAATTTTTGTCCAGGCTCTAAAATGCAACTCAGAGCACCTAGAAGCCAGTGGCTTCTGGGTGAGTGGGAGGTGAGACCTCTGGCTTAATTTGATTATTTACTTCTGATTATTATGGTATAATCATGGGCGGTTAGCATATATTGAAATAATGCAGGAAAATCTGAAGTGTACAGCAAAGTATGAGAGATCAAGAAAAAAGTGTCCCTCATGGCTCGGTACTGGGACCTCTCTTTTTTGGTATTTAATTGTCATATCTCCAAGTGGAGAGCCAAGAGCTCTGACTTAACAAAGTTTGCAGATGACTGCAAACTGGAGGCAGCTTTTAAGTTTCCCTATGATACCCAAACTCTCCTGAATGAACTCTCCATTGTAAAGCCTTGGTGTACTAAAATTAACTTAAACTAAATGCTAAAAAGTGTGGTGTCACTTTTAGGAGACAGCTTCTCTCCTCATCTTACTTTATAGCCAGCACACCACTACAAAATAAAAATGTTGTCAGGGACCTAGAAACTTGGAATGATAGCTCCCTCACTTTTGACCATCATGTGACAACAGTAGTCAGGAAATCCTTTCATTTAGCCCACCTAATTGCCAAGGGAATATCAGCATGGTCTAAAGAGTTAATCATTCCTTTATAGTCAACATTAATAAGATCAATTATCAAGTACAACAGCCCACTTTGGAATGGATCTCTCTTAACATATCAAACAATTAGAAAGACCCCAAAGGCTCCTAACCAATAAAATCCCAGGCCTGAAGTCTCTGAGCTGCCAAGAGAGGCTGGAAACTTTCTCACTTTATTCAGTGTCTTACAAACTTTTTAGAGAAGATTTATTTTGCTTACTGCACCATTAGAGACCCAGTTGTCCTTGACCTCCTGTTTCTCCACATGTCTAATAGGTCAACCAATATTAGAACCAGGGGCATAAATCATCAACAGATAAACACAGCACAGTGGAGAGGCATGCTTATAAGACAGCACCTTCCATAGCTTTGGAATAAACTTCCCTGCATGTTAAACAGGGTGATTCACCATCTTACTTTAAACATAAACTAGCAATTGAATGGGTATCCACAAATTTACTCTGGGTTTTACAGGTATGGCCCTCCTGGAAAATGGAAGTGCTACCTTGGGAGGTACTGGAAAGGCATAAATGGTCATAAGATTTGTTGGCCTTGGAATATCCATGAATCTATGAATCTAAACTATATGTATGGATTACTCCCATAGCTTGTCAGGAAATCTCTGCCTACACACATATTGATCCGGAATAGTATAAAGTGGGTGTAAGAGAATGAATGAATGAATGAATGAATGAATGATTAAATACAGCAAAATGATTAGTTCATTGTAAATCACTCTAACTCCAGCGAAATGTACCTCTGTGGAAAATTCTGCCTAAAACAGGCTATTAGACAGAGAGTGAAAGCCTGTCTTGATATTCAGTGTGCAAAAGGCAAGAAACACAGAGATCTGCACTAAGTTACAGAAATTAAACTCTAGTTTTAGAACATACCTTTCAACTGTATGGAGTATGTATATGAATGCAAAGTCTTATTGTACTTCAGTAAAGTGTTTTTACTGCTATTGACCCCAGGTTGCATCTGAAAAGGGTCAATAGACCTGCCCGCTTACCTGGTAAACAAACAGCAATTAAATAATCAATCAAAGAAACTGTCAAGAATTTTGCAGAACATCAATGAGTTTGCTTCATATTTTTGCACTGTCCCTCGTGAAATATTTGATTTTCTGGTAAATCAGTTAGGATCATATCTCTCAACTCTGCAGAATTTCACAGAATGTCCAGATTATTGCCTCATGTTCCTCATAAAATCTTTATATCCTCATTATTTTTAGCTTTGTCAGGAATTCCTAAGCAAAACTGAAAGGTATGCAGAGGTTTGCAGTCAGTCACTAATGCCAGACATTAAAGTTTCATGCTTCATTGTTCAAAAAATGCATGTTGATGCAAAACCTGTTCTGTTAAAATTTTAAATGAATAAGTGATAGTTAAAAATTGACCCTGGTGTTGAGCCTTCATTCCCCTGTTATTTTGGGCTTTATTCAAAGTTCTTCTCAGAAGAAGTTGATCAGTATGTCTGAGAAACACTTGCATAGGAATTTCATTGTAACCACAGGTACGGGCATCCAGAAAAAGGTGATTTATTACTCAAATCATCTTTTCCAGCTGCCTGAGCTTGCGGTTACCTCAGAAATCCCAATCCAAACAATTCCACGTAATAGCTATTCTGGTGGCTTTTTGAGGGTACATTGAGCAGCTGTTGAAAGTGAGGGGGCTATTGCCCCCCCTTGCCCTATGGTTCTAGTGCCCGTGAGAGACAAACATAAATGGAAAACATATTTACTCTCTGTAAAAATAGCCATATTTGTATGCATCAGATGTTTAATTAGGAGGAAAATGTAAAAAACATAATATAATGATTGCAATAATGTTTCCAACTTCTTACTTCTATAGACACTACAGTGCTCCTATACAAGCTATAGTGACCCTCTGTGCACCCCTCTGAAGTTTGTGAGGAAAGTTAAAAAAACACTGTCCCAGGCAGGGCTGGTTTTAAACTAGGTAGAGTTTAGGGCAGAGGTGATTACTAAGCTCATGCCATTCTGCCTTGGTGAATAGGGACCACCAACCCCCAGAAGTTCTGAAGGTCTGTGTATTCTGTGATGTATTTACCTCTTATGTTTTGAGAAATGACTGTTAAACTGAGCAAGTGAAAACACAGTCAGTTATTTTCATCCAGACAACCCCCATCAAGCAGCTATAGCCACTTCTCTGTACATTTTCACCATTGTTCCATACACAGTTGCTAGACATTAAAATATTGCACATTGCTTCTCATAATCAGATATGGATTGCAAAGCAAAAATAATAAGAAAACAGCAACAAGCACCTAATAATATTCTTCCACAGAAGGCAACCACAGCAATTATACTTACTCTGTGTATATCAGGTCTCCAGTTAAGTAGTCATCTAACTTTTCACAGAAGCACACTAGTCCTTCAAAGCCAGGTAGTTACTGATTAAGCTGAGCAATGACTAGAAGATTAATTACTTTTATTCAGTCAATTCCAACCCACACCCAGAAGTTACAGCGACAACATGTAATGGCTATGTAATACTATTTTGCCTTCACAGTCCATACAAACACATTGCCATTCATTAAAGTATTCCAATTTAAGTTGCTCCACACAAATGACAAAGCCAGAAAAATATTTCCAAAAATATCTGTTTGATCACTGCCAGCATTTTTGTAAAACAGTAACAATAACACTTCTCACCTCAACATTCCCCTCATCCCAAGCATGCACACAAAGCACAAACCCAGAATATTTCCCCAAAACTCTGATTAATTACTGCCAGCATTATTGTAAAAACTGGTAGTAACACTTACCTCACTGTGCCATTCCACT
This sequence comes from Protopterus annectens, assembly GCF_019279795.1. Lineage (NCBI taxonomy): Eukaryota > Metazoa > Chordata > Ceratodontiformes > Protopteridae > Protopterus > Protopterus annectens. The sequence goes on along the minus strand of NC_056746.1, from coordinate 432,576,683 downwards.
CGCTACTATGCTTTGCTTAGCCTCAATAAGCAAAAACTTCGTTAGGATGTGTATACTAGGTAATCAAGTGCATTAAGTTCTGCATTCAGTCTTTGAGTATCTCTCACTATCTGCTTTAAAATTCCTTGTGATTACATCAGAATCACTCAATAAGTGCTATTTCTTTTGCAATTTCTTGTTTAGTGTTGCAGTTCTAACATGATGATGACACTCTAAAAGAAAACATACAGCATCCTGCCTTCTTTAGTTACTGCTTTACTTGTCTCTCTTTTGTGGTGCACTCTTTAATGCTTTCCACTGCACCCCTTTTCTTTTGACATTATCAGAGTCTTTCTTTATCACCTTGTATATTCAGCATCTTCCTTGTTTTTCACATTTTTTGTCTTGTATCTTACAAACCACAGGACCTCTGTTGGGGTATATTATGACTGAGTTACTTTTTCATGGGTCTTGATCCTAAAACACAGTGAAATGAATAGGCTTAAATTTCAAGCTATAAAAAATGTCAAGGCTTGTCCCCTACACTCCCATTCAGGGAACTTTGTGCCGTATTAAACCTTTACTTAGCGTAACAAGTTCAGAGGTTGTACAACCTCATAGTAAATGACTATAGTGGAACACTGCTCAGTGATATAGAGAGATAAAGCCCTGATGATGGCCTAGATGACCTGAGTTTGCATAGCAGCTTGGACACTGCAGGAGTTAAGGATGGGAGGATAAGACTGAATTGCAAAGGTACCACTCTAATGGAGGGGAATAATTATCTCATATACCAAAGTGCTGCATTAGCATTGTCACCTCACAGTAAGACATTGTCCTGTTCGATTCTCAACTAAAGCGTCTCCTGTGTGGAGACATGCATGAATGGGCGTACCTTCGTTGAAAGTTGTGCGACAGAGCTGGCAACTCGGCACGTAAAAATCTACTGCCAATCATTAGCGGACCGGAGTTCCGCTGTGGCGATCCCTAACCAGGAAAAGCCGAAAGACACAACAACAACCAAAGGAAGGTAAAGATCCAAGTAACTGAACATCTTACAGACCTATTGCAATATTATATACAGTAATTTTGAGTTATTGCTAGGGTAGTTAATAGCTTACTAGATCTGACTGAGTAGGATCAACATAAATTTATGGAAGGGAAGCAGACCTTTGATAATATTATTAAACACTACCCTATTGCTAGAAGATGTCGCTGAGGGGGAGACGATTAGTAATAATGAGTTTGGACACAGAAAGGTATTTGATAGAGAAAATTAGTCTAACTTAAATCCAGTTATGAGTATGTCTTCCTTCCCAGTTAAATTAATAATATTGTTTCTTGATATTTATAAGGGCTCTTATGCTAGGATGAAGGTAGAGGGAGACTCTCTGATAAGTTTATAAAGAAAAGGGAAGCCTGTCAAGGGTGTCCAACAATCCCTCTTCTGTGTGTGCTTTATTTAGGACTACTAACAGCTCAGATAAGAACATCACAGATGGTAGGCTAAAGGAGGGGAAAACATTCATGTTAAGACTTCCCTTTTTGTAGATGATATTTTGTTATTTTAACATCTGAACAAGGATTTGCCAAATGTGTTTAAGTTATTAAGTCCACTTCAATGCCTATAAGGATACAAAATAAATAAAACTAAAGCAAATTATCTACCACTAAACTACTATCATTTGATTTGGTACACGATCACCACAATCTCTTGGGACATAGTAAAATCAGATATTAAGGAATTTGGTTAACTGGCACAATAGAGAACTATTTAAGGACACCTTGGGAGGAAGTGAAAGAAAAAAATTAAATAATCTTAAAACGTGCCAATTAGTGATTATGGATTTGGAACAAAGAATACAGACAAGAAATATGTTCCTGGTCCCTTTTGTTATTAACATAATTTCTTTATTAATGTGGGGCAGGCTTTCTTAGACACCTTAGAAAATGGAGTCTGGAAAATATTTAAGGAGAGAATACAAGATTCTGTGTGGGAGGGGAAAACACTTTCCCCCACCTGCCTCCCCACAGCTGACCATCAGCTCCACTCCTCATTTACTTGGCCTAACAGACCTGCCTTAGCCTCCCCAGGCTCAATTCAGCCCACACCCTGGGCCAGTAAGGAAATTAAGGATACTGATGCAGTGTCATACTGCTGCAGGAGAGTATACACTAACCTTCACTCTGTGGCAGCCTAGTGAGTTCTGCAATGGCTGCCTTCAGGAGGTGCATATACGCTTCTGTGCATGCTCAACTTCCCAACCAAATGCTATACTGCCTGTAGCATTGAGCTTGTCAGGCTCTTAATGCTGCTGTTGCAGCAAGCCTAGGCAGCCTTTTATACCCTCCAGGGTGGGTGAGCTTGTTCAGCCACTCACTCCTATCCTCCCCCACCAGGTCACTCAATATCTGTATTGCTATTAGAACACAGACCATCATAGGACCATTCAGGGCTTTCTCCCTCTGTGCCACAGGGTCAAGTACAAGGGACAACTCTGATGTCAGTGGAGGCAGGAGCTGGTAATGCTAGACCTAAATGGCTACTTTATGGCCACATAATTAAAATCTCTCTCTCTCTCTCTCTCTCGCTCTCTCATGCAGCATCAAGAATGCATATCTATCTGGAAAAGACTACTCCTAACACAGAAAGAGATGTTCCAAGGGCATTATAACCTGAATATTGGGGTTGCCCTTAGTACACAGCAGAGTGGCAAATAGGAATGGGTATGCTTGGAGCAACGACCTAAAGAATACTAACAGACAAGGAGCTTAGAGGAGCTTAAAGTCTAGAGGCAGGAGAGTCTGTCATTAGTTTATCAAAGGCCCAGAGAATAAGTAGCAATATGTCATTAGAATAGAGAATAAACAATTCATCTCTTATTTACTGGAAGCAACTTAGGATAGGGGGAATTCAAAAAACTTTGGGAAGAAGCTCATCAAAGTGAAATACACCTTAGCAGTAACGACAAATTGTGAAATATGGGCCTTCCAGCTGAACTAAGTCAAATCATTACAGTAAGAGAGAAGTTGAGAGTTAAAATAATTAGATCAGTTTATATTTGAAACCAAGACACCAGGAAACTCAGTCAAATGGCTGGTGAGCACAGTATATGAGATTTACTAAAGCAGAAGAAAAACATAGGTCAGGATTCACGAAGCCTCCGTGTAAGAGATACGTGGCTTACATGGAGGCTGCAGTTAAACAGTGTGACGTTAGCATGTCATGCATATGCATGAGGGCATGCTGAATCACACCTAAGGCTAACACGGTCTGTGGAAGACAGTAGGGGGCGTGTCCGTAGGCCGAGCCCTGCAAGCGGACACGCCCCCAGAAGAGTAAAATGCCCAAAGTAAACACCCACGACAGAGGCCATGGAAATGTGAATAAACACAACACAACACAACACATGCCCCCACAGACTATGAACATAAAATATGTATATGAACATGTTATATATTTTTTTTAAATCGTAAAGATGTTTGCCCGTGAGTGCGCTCATTTGCGCGGGTGTGCCCGTAGCTTAGCCACAGTTAGCAGTCAGTGGAAAAGGATATAAGAACTAAATATGCAAAGCAAGCCAAGAAGCAATAGCACAGTGGTAGAGACGTCAGCTGAAGAGCAGGCATTCATGGTTCGAGCCCCCACAACATCAATTTTTATTTTTAGTAAAATAAGCACGAAACAAGTCCCTGACAAACATGTACACATATAAAGTCATAGTTTATGTAAAATGTAATGAAATAGTCCATCTATTTTGAAGAAATGTGAGATAAAACAATAAAAAATGTGAGATGTGCCTATAGCTGAGCTACAGTTTAACAAGGTGAGTGCATCTGCCTGTAGGTGAGCAGTGGTTTAACAGTTGTAAAATGAGTGCCCGTAGGTGAGGAGTGGTTTAACAGGTGTAACATGAGTGCCCGTAGGTGAACAGTGGATTAACAGGTGTAAAATGAGTGCCCCTAGCTGAGCTGAGCGTAATATGCGTGCTAACAGCCAAATTAAGCGTAAACCAGTGTAACCCATTTGCGTGGAGCTGCGCACCGCACCAACAAGCTAACCGACGGGCAACGTTGAGCAAGCTGTATCAAAACTGCCTATACACAGACACACCCCTTAGCCTGTCTAGACAGTCATAAAAAATAAAATGCAGTGGCCAGGTTCGAACCCAGGATACTATGCACCATAGTCAAGGTACTGAACCACTAAGCCATGGCAGCAGTACCTAGAAATGCAGTAATAGCAAATATATAGGAATGAATACAAAGTGGAGCATGACAAAGCAGGTTTTGTGAAGTTGATACAATTCCAAAATGGCCAATCACAGATATGTGCGGGAAAAACGGCATATATAAGCCCCATAGGCGAGAATACACAGCATAAACGATTGTAGAACTAACTTGCAGCCAGAATGTCAGGAGTAGGTGAGGGTAGTTGCTTTTGAGCACAGAGGTGGGGCATTGAGGAGTCCAGATACATGGTCTGGCTCCTAGTCCACAATCATGAGGCCCAACTCATGCAGGGCCAGGTCCTGTGGGGAGCATATAGGGCTGAGGCGTGGGACCGGTTGGCTCATGATCTCACCAGTGCTACAGGGATTCCAAGGACTGGTGAGCAGGTTCATCACCACCATGCAGACCTGAAGAGACGCAAGCAGGACCAATTGAACCTTTGGATCCAGGAGGCCCGGCAAATGCCCAACGCCCCACTACTGAGTAAGTTACATTTAATTATGTATGTAAAAAATTAAACTAGCTGATATTATGGAGATGTGTATTCCAATATTACTTCATTTATATTACAGCTGCAGGTGTCCGTTCTGCGAACCACAGAGCCTATGGCAATAGGCTGGTGCGGTTGCGCCACCAGGCAGGTCAGTAATCCTCTCCCAGTAACTGTAAAGAAATATAAAAGTATGACAGTTAGCAAAAGAGTGCAGTGTAGTCACTAAGTAATAAAATGTGCAAGTAACAGTGTAAGAGTGTCTGCAAGTATTGCTTGATTACAAAAGTGTGTTGCAGTCTGTAATCCAAACAGAAAAATGAAAATGTCTGAAATAAAGTCAGAAATAAAGATGCCCCACCTGTAATATAATAGTACACAACCTGCAGCGGGCTGAAAAGTACAGCTGCAGAAGATGAGCAAATCACGTGTGAAATATACCCCTGTTGAAATACTGAAACATGACAGAAGTGAGACTGCTGGAAAGGATTGTAATAACTACAGGTAAAACATGTCAATAAAGCCTAGAAGTAAGTACCATCCTGAATAGTAAAATGAAAACAAGTGAGAGAGTGTGAGAAAGAGTTATGAATCCACCAATAAAGTAGTAATAACCCCTGAATAAAGTATACTGCAGTCAGTACAGAATGAAATGAATGTGAGAAGCAGAACCAAACAGCAAAATCTGTTCAAAGTGTTGCTGCAGCTGGAATGTGTATCCCAAAATCTGGATATGTTGCTCTAGGTCTGCAATATGCAGATAGTATGATTGTCTGACATACCAAATATCCACAGTTGTCTATAGCTATATAAAGCAAATGTAGCAGGGTGATGTAGCTGAACAAAGCCAGATATGAATGTGTATGAAGAACAATAAAATGTATATTGATGTAGCAGTAACAGTCCTATCACCAAATGGAAGTAGTTATCATATAGGAAACTGTAGTTAGAACAGTAGTGTGTATATATGTGCAGCTATTAGAAATGTACAGCATATGTATTGGTATTCGAAGGTGTTAATATTATTTTCTTCACCCCACCCTATAACCACATATAACCCATTCCACGTGAAAATGGTATGTGCAATCACAATTAACACCCCTGGACATTTGTCCTGTTGGGTCATAAATATTTGCATGTCTGTTGATGTATCTGCCCTGTTCATACATCCAAATCTGATGGCCTGTTGCCATCAATCAACCCTGCATGTTGTTGGACTGTGTATTGCTGTTCAAATTATGCATGTGTTATGCTCGCTGTTCAATGGTGTGAATATCTGGGTGTTTGGTTAATGAGAATACCAATGCATGCTGTTACAACTAATTGCGAATGGTATTATATGTTACTAACCCAAACTGTCATGACATAATGCAAAACATAGGACGACAGGGAAGGCGGGTTCCAGCGGACCCACCTCTCCCACCTCAGCTGGCGAGTGCACCTGGCACTAGTGCCCAGTCTGGACCCTCCTCCGGTGGCCCTGTGCCACCTGTGGGTGGAAGCACTGCAGGGGATGGGGCTCGTCCCCCCTCTGCAAGCGTGGCCGGAGGAGAACCACCACTCACCCTCCATAGCGTCCAGACTGTGGTGCGTAGGGAGATCCGGGACTCTGTTCTTGGGCCCCTACACCAGCTTGAGGCACAGGTGGCACAACGTACGGGTATGCCTGTTGCCAGGCCTACACAGCCCCCAGCACAGACCCATCCTGGGCAGTGAAGGAACAATGGCAACTGCCCATGGGTGGGGATATCAGTTCCACTGTTGCCATCTGTGGGCTCATGGGCTCTGGATATCCAAACATCCATCCCCGTCAATTGTGTAACCCCCCCACATGTGTTATACACCGCCCCTGTATGCGTCTTGTTTGTCTTGTCTGTTGACCTACCCAACCTACCTCCCCAGCTATACCGACTTCCTTCACCTGACATACCACTCTCACCTGAAAAAAAAAAAAAAAGGGCACTCTGTACCCACAAAAAAATTATGCCCCATACATAGCTGCCCATTCCACACACATGTCTGCTGGACATGGAAGCTATCAATTACAGTTGGCTGTACAACAAGTATTATTGTTGTCCTGACACCTCTCTCAGGGGTGGAAGGTTTCAAATGTCACACCAAATTACATACATATGCACAGCTGTTGCTGATGAAGAAATTGGCAGCTATGGGCCTTACCTACATCCCTCCTGCAAATCCCAAGCTTGTTTCCCTACTGTCTTACCCTCTTTGTGACCCCTTTTTCACCACTTTCCTGTCTCCCCATTTTCATTTCTTTCAAAGAAAATAGCGCGGGTGTGCGCCAGAGTAAGCACTGTTAAGCGGTTGTAAGCGGGTGTGCGTGTGTGTGCGTGGAGCTAAACGCCAGTGCACATGCGGTAGCTCCACGCAAACCAGGGCTAACCTGGTTACAACTGCTTAAAAGTGCCTTAGTCACTCTGATTGACAGGTCCTGTAGTCAGTTCAAAAGCAAAATGAAATCTCACTGTCAGTCCCAAACCCAGGACCTTAGAAACAGTAGTCTGCATGACCTACCACTAAGCCATGACTCCTATACAAGAACATTGTGCTAAAATAAATATATCATGTAATAGTAGGAATGAATGTAAAGGGAATATAGGATGTGTAGTACACAAAGCATGTCATTTATACTTACTGTCAAAACTAGTGGATTTCCATAATAGTAGTGTGTGAACAGAAACAGCCATGCCAGTTGGTAGCTAGTAGGTAATAATGTCAGTTAATGTACATATATAAATGTATGTATATTTACATATATATATATATATATATATATATATATATATATATATATATATATATATCTATATATATTTTTTTTTTTGTAGGTGTCAGTGTGCATACACACTTACTACAGGAAACAGGAGAGAGGAATGGAGAAATGTGAATCTACAACACAGCCTGAATCATGAGAGAGATACTAACCTTTACACTCACAGAACAGTGTCCACAGCATACCAGCATGGTCCCCGCCCTTACAATCTGAAAGGGCAACGCCTATCTCACATACCCTTTTATAGCACTGTCCTGAAATCACAGTGAGAACTGCAATCAATACACAACTGGCTGAATGCAATTAGCAAATAGTGGCTTACAATTGGTGCAGAGGCCATCACATGGACTTATGCAGATACCTACAAAAGCATCCTGTACTCACACTCCACACATGCAATACGTTCATTGCACTGTCTGGAGGCAGACAGAGAGAGAGAGAGACAGACAGACAGAGACAGAGGGAGAGAGAGAGAGAGAGAGAAAAAAAAAAAACACAAACACCAACACACGGTACACACACTGTGTCTAAGCTGTCAGCAGTGACAGTAGCAAGCCGTGCCAGCAGCAGCAGGAAGCAGTAGTAGCAGTAACGCAACCAGCTGCGACAAACACAGGTAATGTAAAGTAGCAGGTTAATAGTCTGCATACTGTGAACCCTCCATATGTGTCATAGGTCTGTATCTATAAGTATGTCCATGTGATATGTTGTGTGCACGTAGTTACACCAAAAGGGGATGACTATACATTACATGTCAGTCAGTGTTAGGCCATGATCCTGGCAGCAGTTTTCTGTTGCAGTGAGGCCTGTCTGTAGGATGTGTGTGTCAGCTGGTGTAATGACTATGGCGCTTAGTTAGCAGTCATCTGGGAACTTTGTCATCCACAACCCGCACATGTTTGCTTTTACATCTGAGAAATAAATGCCAAACAAGAGGGGTGCTAGGACAGAGGCCTGTGGGATACCACATGTGACTGGCATTGAGTCTGACATGGCTCCTACAATATCGATATTATGGATTCTGTATGTCAACCAGTGTGCAACCCATCATGTGACATATGTAGTAACATGTAAGCTAATGAGCTTGTCTATGATGCCTGAGTGGAGTACTGTGTTGAAGGCCTTAGGCAAGTCCAGGTAGGCTGTATGGATTGCGTTGCCTCATCAATGGCTGTAGTGACTGTTTTGAAAGGTCAACCAGGTTCAAAAGGCAGGATCAGCCCATCACAAAGGCAAACTGGCCAGGAACAAGTGTCTGCAGGTACCCAATATCGCTGTATATGCGTCCCATACTGAATCATTCCATAGCTTAGCAGACCAGGCTGGTTAAGCTTATGGTGCGGTAGTTCCCAGGGTCAGTAGAGGTGCCTCCTTAGTGGAGTGGGACCACTGTTGTTGTATGACAGTGTTCAGGTACATATCCTGTAGTACGGCCAAGGTTAAATATCAGTCTTATATGCAGTTGTATGTCCTCTTGGAGTTCATGTAGCACACATCCAGGGATACCATCAGGTCACATTGATGCTGTGTGTTCTGCTTTGCTGAGGACGGCCCTCACCTGGACATGTGAGATTATAGGGAGGTTACATTCAGCTGTGATAAGTATTTCTACTTGTGGGGGAGAAGGAGGGGGGATACGTGCACTGAACCTGTCTGCAAGAATGTTGCCAATATCTGTGTGTTCGGTGAATGTTAAGTAGGTGTGTATTAACTCGGAGCATATCTGAAGCATTTGGTCCATATGTGTAACATAACTGAAGAAGGCCTTGAGGTTATCTTTAGTGTTTGTGGCCATTTCCCTCCCAGAGTAGGCCGTGGATGTTGTTATGAGAGACCGTAGCTTATTACCAGTGCTGACCACAGATGCCTTCCCTTAATGTGAATCTGCTCTGTCCTGCAGTAGCCTCCTTCTATTGTTATACAATCTGCCTTTGGCTGGGGTCCACTGGACAGGATGCCTAACCTTTGTGCATAGGGTCTGGGTTAGAAATGTGTGTGCATGTTCCATGCAATCTTTGGGATGTCCGTGGAAAGCATTCGCAAAGGGGTCAGCAGTGTGGGTTGTGGCTTCCACTGGCCCAGTGGGCTGCATGGATACCATCTCAGCCCTAACAAGTGAATAACCGTCTAATCACATACATATCAAAGTAGTCTACTGTGCTGGTGGTGGTGGTGGCGGGATATGTATATCCAGGCCAAGTAACTTGTGTCCAGATCACACTAGTGGATGGCGTTCCACATACAGTACCTTGGTATGAACCCCCAGAGTGAGGTTGTGCATTGGACCTGTCGCAGTGTGCTGACCGATGGGGCATGCTACTATGTTGTATGGAATGTGGCAGGTATTGTTGCACAGGTGTTGGCTGAGCACTGATATCTGGCCACGTACTTGTGTATCCACCAAGAGACACACACATGCTACATATGGGAGTAGTAGTATATCACTACAGTTGAGTATCATGTATAGTATGTGTGCCATATATTGCTGACATAGTCTGCTGATATCCTGTTTGTATTCTCTTCCAGGGACATGGCGTGTCAGTGTAATCCTGCCTACTCTGCAGCAGAAGATGAGGAGATACACCAGAGCCTGGTGCGGGATTATGACATACTGTTTTCCCGCACCAGCCAGAATCAGCAGGAGAGGGCTGCACTGTAGCAAGACCTTGTCCGTAGGGTAAATGACACTGGCATGCATAATAGGACATATGAGCAGGTACGACATCACTGCAGTGATTTAATCAGAAATGTCCGTCAGCGTGCGTCGGATATCCACAGGCAACAGGTTGCCACAGGAGATGGGGTGGCCACACATCCCCCCCTCACCAGACTGGAGGGGCTACTCCTAAGTGTTGTGGCTCCAGCCCCAGAACAGCAACAGCAATACACCTGCATCATGATGGAGGATGGATCCACACAGCAGCACGACATAGAGCGTGCAGGTAATATGCCATATGTACACTTGACTATTCTGTACACTGTTAGTTTATGCATGTGTAAGGTGTGCCCGTGGTATGTAGCTGTCAACATAGTATGTAATTGTGCAGGTGTGATATTGGCAATATCAGCAGCTGATGTGTGAAAGGCAACTGGTGTACTACTGCACTGTATCATATGCAGTATCAATGGCACAGTTGTGCCCACTGACATTAATCTCCTCATTTCTGCAGGTTCCTCCAGTGTTACAGCAAGGCAGGCCATCCATGCTGGTGAGTGTGTTTTAACAATACCTATAATAGTCCTGATAGTGCTAGTAATACTAGTGTAGCTCAGTAGTGCTCTGTGTGTATACTGCGGGGTGTGCATGTGTGCATGTGTGCCTGTGTCCACGTGTGCATGTGTGCATGTGTGCCTGTGTCCATGTGTGCATGTGTGCATGTGTGCATGTGTGCCTGTGTCCACGTGTGCATATCTGCATGTGTGCATGTGTGCATGTGTCCACGTGTGCATGTGTGCATGTGTACACGTGTCCACGTGTGCATGTGTGCCTGTGTCCACGTGTGCATGTGTGCATGTGTGCATGTGTGCAAGTGTGCATGTGTGCATGTGTGCACGTGTGCATGTGTGCATGTGTGTATGTGTGCCTGTGTCCATGTGTGCATGTGTGCATGTGTGCATGTGTCCACGTGTGCATGTGTGCATATGTGCATAAGTGCATCACTGGTAACATTGTGTGGACACTGTAAACTGTGTTTCCTGTCTTCCTCCCACAGGTTCTGGTGCTGCTCTGGTGTCCTGCAACAGGGAACCTGAATCTGGTGCCACAGGTATTGGTAATGATGATATCTGTGCAATGGCACAGGAAGGTGTGTCAGGGTCCACCATTGGTCAGCCAATTGACAGTACACAGCTGTCAACCCCATCATTGCGCACAGTCATCCTGCCAGTACATCCTATGTCACCATTGTCCCTAGGTGATGGAGAGGATACAGTGGGCATTGACCAGGGTAATATGGTATCTGTGGCACATGCTTCCCCACACAGCAGCCATGGGCAGGGTCCTGTGATGGTACCACACAGACAGTTGCCCATGGGTTCTCGTGGGAGCATCCGTGGGCGTACTGCCTCTGGCAGACATGCCCAAAGAGGTCTGTCAACCTCAGCTATGTTTTGGGCTGTCATGCTGACACAGTCGCATATGGAAAGGTACACCAGACAGGGTCTGAGGGAGCTGAGAGAATGTCGCACAGCCATGACTGACAGTATGCGTGACATCGCGGATGCTATCCGTAATTTCACCGATGTCATAGACAGACATTGTGGGGACATATTACAGCAGTTCCACAACCACATGTCCATGAGCCAGGGCAATGGTGGGCATTTGCACCATCGACGTGGCCGTATGCCAGCAACAGCAGCAGCTGGCAGTTGGCGCGGATGACAACAGGCCCACGGACATCCCCATAGTGCCAGCAGCAGCCCCAGCAATGCTGGGTCTGTGCTGTCATCGGAACGCCCAAGGACACCATGTGCACGTAGCTCTGGACAGTCCCAACAGGGACCTGTGTCCAGTCAACACACTCCCGCTTCTGATGACAGTACCCAGTCTGGCTTAGTACCGGATACGGTCCGTAGCACCCCTGCCAGGCACAGATACCGTGTCTGTGCCCACAGACACTGATCTGTATGACCTGCCAGGTGCAGTCTGTGGCTGTCCACAAACCCCTGTATATGGCAGCCATGAGGTGGAACTGTGTGCGTGCATACACACATGCGAAATGTTAACACCTAGGGCTACCACATACATGCACACACTGCACCAACAGTGCCCACCCTGTACTGCTGTCCCTCACCAACACACATACACACACATGTCAATTGGTGGTATCAGTGGCAGACTCAGGCATACCTAATTCACACCCTGTGCACATGATGAAACTGTGCCACCTCCTGCAATCTCCAACATCAGTGCAGGAACAGGTAAACACATTGCTGATGCACAGGGTGACTACATAGAAGTGTATTAGTAGTATCACGTTGATAACAGTACAGTGTGCTGATATGACTGTGTGTATATCCCAGCATGCCTGATGCAGTAACCGTATGACTGTCCTGAATTGTTATCTACACCCATAGTATGTACCAAAGTGTAACAGCTGCACATTATTGCATACCGGTGGTAAGGATGTCAACAGATAGCCACATACATGGGTAGCACAGGGGGGAAGCTAATGCAAGTAGTGATACGCAATGATGGACATGTACAGTAATGGTGGCAAGTTGCCCACAACGACTATGCAATGTGGATGTTTGTGCATGTTGATATGTGTGCAGTACCAATGTAATCCAAATCACAATTAACTATGACATAATATAAGTTCTACCATGGACATCTGCGCTGTGCATTCCTGAGTACATGTTGATAGTGCCTACATATTTGCACTGTTACCTACTGTTAGTGTTACCCCTTCTTTGTTGTACAATGGACTACTTCCAGCCCTGCTTACTGTAGCTTTGTTTGCATGCATGTTCGCTTGGGGTTCCCTGGAACACTGCTTCCACCTGCAATGCAGAGTTACAGTGCTTCTGTGGACTCCTAGTGACATCTGCATAGTGTAGGATACGTATGTCAACTTTACACATGACAGAACGTCACTGTCTGTCCTGTTCGCATGTACGTTGCCTGTGACACATTGCACATGTCTTACCTGGCATTTACCCACGTGTGTAGTCATATATGCCAGTGCTATGAAATCAGTAGCAGTACACCCACACATACACACCTTCAGTATGTTGTTCCCCATTGGCCCTATGTGTTGGTAATCACCATGGCAATCACACTACTATGGTAGCATGTACAAAGGTAACCTGTGAATCACCTCTATGGCCCAGTTGTGGTTTATGTGAGTCATGTGGCAATGTCACAGCTGCCACATGTATGCAGTCAACCCTCACCCCTGGCCAGGAACGTACAACACATGTGTGGGATGCCACCACATAGCCAATCTGGGGACTGAGCACTCTGAACCCAGTAATGCCATACCCTGTCAGGTGGCATGACATACTACAGTGACTACAATACCAGTCAGACATAGACCCGCACTGACAGCAATCTGAACACACTGGGGATACTTGGAGACTCAGAATAGCATCCTGCCTGAGCATCACACACCTCCGCAGCTGGCACACAGGCATACGTTACGTCGGAACAGAGCACATGCCACACATGGCACATGCATCCTGTGTGCCACACACTCACAGCCTGTAGGGCTACACAACACACCTGCTACAGATGTGTCAGGTACCTCTCTTGGCCGCTGCAGTGGGGTCCCGCTCAACAGGCTGTACATGGTGAAGGTCACAGTGATATGCCTGTGGGGCACTATGGTCCACCACAAAACACATGCATACAGGTCAGTCAGAGGCATGGACACATATGACTCAGTCATTGACCATGCCACTATGGATGACCTGAGACATACCTCCCTGGACTACATGATAGGAAACATAGAAGGGATCTCTCAGCATGTGGCACGGGCCAGTATGAGCCTGATCTTGGTTGCCATCATACCCTCACCAGGTATGCTACCACTATATGTAGGAAGGGTGTTCTATGTCTACATTCTGCTCAATCTCCAATGTCATTCATAGGGTATCCACTGGCTGTCAATGTGTGCTTACATGCTAGGGAAGCCACAATGATTTGCGAGGGGCAGCTTGCACGTGACACCCATGGGCCAATGTATATTGGCGAAGCCCCTTGATACACACATAGTGCCTTATGCTGCAGGACACAGATTACATAGCCACCTCCGCGGGTATCACACAGGATAGGACACTAACAGTGATGCTACACAACACCAGCAGTGTACACCGCAAGATACATGCACTGGACACTGTCCTCAGCACGGTGAACTGCAATGTCTGTGCAGTACTACAGTCCTGATTCATGGCTCACAGGTGCAACCCATCACTGCCAAGTTATACCTCATACCATGCCTGTCGTCCCCTACACATGTAACACACATGGACAGGGGGTGGTATCCCAAGGCACCACAGATACACACACCTCCAGGTTTTTGGCACAGCACAAAGCATCAGGGCCTATTCATGTGCAGCTAACAGTGTGTCGGACTGCCTTCTGGTTCATAGCCTGGAACACACAACCCTCCCATACACAGGAAACCCACCTATCCTCCATAACAACACTGGCAATATGACAGTCTCAAGAACTGTCTTTATATGGCTGGACTGCATCCAGCCAAACATTGTGCATGAGCATTACTGTAGCTACAACACACTAGTTGAAAGGTTCCCAGCATGTGGTCACTGAATTGCAGTGGAATAACATGTTACCACTCCCACAACAGTTGGGAACATGCAGCACCTGTACATCGACTACATGTAGACTATATGGCCCAGACCAGATGTGTATCCCCTGCTGTAGGTATTTTACCATATACACCCACACTGTATAGACACATACAGCATGCGGCCCCTGCACAGTAAGACACAGTCATGTTGTTATGCATTGCAAATACCATTTATCCACTCGAGGCATGTGTCAGACATGGTAACTACTGCAGGTCACAGGTATTTATGTGTATGTGTCACACACATACATCATGTGTGCATTGCCATTGCTGGTTTAGGCAATGGCATGCATTGTTTTGCACAAAGACCCACACAAGGTCATAATGTGTGACACAACCACACGTGGCAGTTGTGGGTTTCCAAAACATACCTATCTGTACTCTGACAATGGTAATAGACCCAGTAGCAGAGCGCACTATTGGCATTACTGGCCAACTAGCCCTGTTTGGCTGTGCTGATAGTGTGGTGATATCCCCTGTGTTTACTGGGGGAATATGCAGCATCTGGTGTATTGTAGTATTTGCCAAAAGGATCTGTTCTCTCACACTTGCAATTACACACACTACTACCCCCACACACACACACACACACACTTGCAGGATTCATACCCCTACCTAACTATGTCACGACATGTGAGAGAGACGCATTAGTGAAGTGCACTATTCGGATTACTAGGAGGTTCCTCTTCTCCGGCTGTACTTATAGGGTGCTGACATCATCAGTGTTTGGAAAGGGTAATGTGCATCATGTAGTGTGATCTCCTGCTTGCCAAAACTAACATGTTTTTCATACAGAATTGCACACACACAAACTCCCCACATCCAAACACACTTGCAGGTTTCAAACCCCTACCTCACTATGTTATGACACTTGAGAGAGACGCTTTAGTAGAGTGCGCTATTCGGATTACTAGGAGGTGTCCCTTCTCCAGCTGTATGTATAGGGTGCTGACATCATCGGTGTTTGGAAAGGGTAATGTGCATCATGTAGTGTGATCGCCTGATTGCAAAAAAAGCACTTCTTTTTCACACAGAATTGCACACACACAAACTCCCCACATCCAAACACACACACTTGCCGTTTGCAGGTTTCAAACTCCTACCTAACTATGTTATGACACTTGAAAGAGACGCATTAGCGGAGTGCGCTATTCGAATTACTGAGAAGTTTCCCTTCTCCTGCTGTACTTATAGGGTGCTGACATCATCCGTGCTTAGATAGGGGAATGTGCATCCTGTAGAGTGTTTTCACAGTTGCCAAAAGGGACATCTCCCTCACACAGATTTGCACACACACTAACCCCCCTCCACACACACTGGGCAGTTGCAGGATTCAAACCCCTATCTAACTATGTCACGACATGTGAGAGAGACGCATTAGCGAAGTGCACTATTCGGATTACTAGGAGGTTCCTCTTCTCCGGCTGTACTTATAGGGTGCTGACATCATCAGTGTTTGGAAAGGGTAATGTGCATCATGTAGTGTGATCTCCTGCTTGCCAAAACTAACATGTTTTTCATACAGAATTGCATACACACAAACTCCCCACATCCAAACACACTTGCAGGTTTCAAACCCCTACCTCACTATGTTATGACACTTGAGAGAGACGCTTTAGTAGAGTGCGCTATTCGGATTACTAGGAGGTGTCCTTTCTCCAGCTGTATGTATAGGGTGCTGACATCATCAGTGTTTGGAAAGGGTAATGTGCATCATGTAGTGTGATCTCCTGATTGCAAAAAAGCACTTGTCTTTCACACAGAATTGCACACACACAAACTCCCCACATCCAAACACACACACTTGCCATTTGCAGGTTTCAAACTCCTACCTAACTATGTTATGACACTTGAAAGAGACGCATTAGCAGAGTGCGCTATTCGAATTACTGGGAAGTTTCCCTTCTCCTGCTGTACTTATAGGGTGCTGACATCATCCGTGCTTAGCTAGGGGAATGTGCATCCTGTAGAGTGCTTTCACAGTTGCCAAAAGGGAGATCTCCCTCACACAGATTTGCACACACACTAACCCCCCTCCACACACACTGGGCAGTTGCAGGATTCAAACCCCTACCTAACTATGTTATGACACTCGTGACAGATGCATTAGCGGAGCGCGCTATTTGAATTACTGGGAGGTTTCCCTTCTCCTGCTGTACTTATAGGGTGCTGACATCATCCGTGCTTAGATAGGGGAATGTGCATCCTGTAGAGTGCTTTCACAGTTGCCAAAAGGGACATCTCCCTCACACAAACTTGCACACACACTAACCCCCCTCCACACACACACACACACACACACACACACACACACACACACACACACACACACACACTGAGCATTTGCATGGTTCGAACTCCTACCTACCTATATTATGACACTTGAGGGAGACGCATTAGCATAGCTAACCAATTACTGGGCATCTGGTCTGCACCTGCAGTATTTATAGGGTGCTGACATCTTTATTTCTACAGAGGTATGTACATCTAGTACTACCTGTCAGGTGGGGGATAGCATATATATGCATTTGCAGCCACCTACGTCAGGGTCAGATATGCACATCGCACTGGCAGGTTATGTTCTATACCATGCTTCGTGACCACAGGACCTGTAACACACAACACAACCAGTCCAGAACACCACTCCCACATCCAGGACACACACTTTGCTTCCCTGGGAACAGTGCCGGGTTATGCAGGTGTTCACATACACCATTCCAGTTGTTAACATCAGGTACAGGCATATTGTGTGTGAGAACTACTCAGGCCTCTACCACTTTACCCTACAGCCACTGCAATTTGTGGGTCCATGTGCTATGGCAGAACCACACACCACAGCCACATGGGGGAATACATATTGCACCTGTCCATCTGCAACATGGGTACTCACTGTTCCACACCAGAGGTAGACCACCATTGTTGATATCTGACCATACCCACCTTTCCCTGGACATCCATATCCCATCCCCACCCACAGGCAAGGTTGTCACTGCAAACAAACTGTATTTAGCACAAGCAGACTCTACACTTGTGAAGACTGGGGTGGACGACTTCAAAGGACCCATGCTGGGGGACTATACTGGCCACTCTGCATAATCCTTGACAGTTGCATTCTATGAGCATGTGTGAGGTTTGCATTGATCATGCTATCCCACATATACCCATGACTGCTCCACAACAAGACACCTGTCAGGTGTACACCAGCCATATATGAGCCATCCAACAGACAGAGTGAGCTAATACATTGCAGAGCTGTAGCCCACAGAGGGAGGAAATCTGTGAACAGTACCGGCATGACACTTCATTCCCACATAATCATCACAACACAGTGTTGACAGTGGAATTGTCCAGATAATGCAGATAGGGCTCCCCTCAGTCTGTTATTGATGGCCACTTACTGTTAGAGGTCCTCAGCAACCCTCTTCCAGCACACACCAACAACATGGCTGTGGCTTAGAACATTCAAACCCTGGGATCTCCTCTGTGCCCCTGCTTGACAGAGGCACAGCTCACTAGCCTCACACATTGCCTTATGTGACCTACTTTACAGCGGCACAGTAGCCTACTGTACTGGGGATGCAGATGTCAAGCACACTCTGGCTAAGCTGTCATTCCCTAGGGCAACAAGCCTAGTCTTGACCTCTACTCCCATATGTTCAATTGTCAGATGCACAATATTTGTTGTGCTGTTATACTGTTTGCAGGTCTTTATTGCCATAGCATTCCCTGTTCCTATGAACAACTTGTGCATCTGTGGAAGATGTTTGAATATGAGGGCGATCCACTATATCACTTATGTCTCTGTAGTCATTTACTGTGTGCACTGGGCAGATTGCTGTGTTGTGGTTGGTTCCTGGAATGACACGTACAAATACCAGATATGTGTGGCCAACTGCTAAACGGAGATATGGCCTAAGTGTGTGAGCATGCCCAGTTCAGCCTTTCCATGGCATGTTGTCTGACATATGCCTCATTTATCAAAGTGTGCGAGCATGCCCAGTGTGAGCTTTCCATATGTTGAACTCTGGAGTCCACCACATATTTGGGTGTGTGTGAACTTCAACAATATCTCACGTTTATGGTTGTGTGTTGGGTGTCATGTTGTGTACTAACTGGCCAACTGCTTCGTGTCTGCCACAACAGGGATTATACTGTGCCTGCAGGGATTGCATGGGATACTTTGCATACAGTTGTCAACATCCTTTCATAATGACCTAACACTGTAGTACCGTATAGTGTACTGGTTCAGTACTTTCACTGTGGTGGACAGTATCCTGGGCTTTAGTCCTATCACTGCTTGACATCTTCATAGTGAGCACAAAAGACTGTGTAGGGGCCAGTTGTGCACATATGACCATGTTGCATTATGTTCAGATATGGACTACCTACACCAGGCTTGTCCAACATTGGTAGTGTATTCCACAACATAGGTGGACATTGGCAAACACTAGCGATGTTCCCTAGGCCATTTCTGATGCTAGTCACAGGGTGTGTTTGTCCTTCGACACACATTGTAACTGGAGTTTGCCATGACATATGTCATGGTTAGTATACTGTGCCTCCATCTACCTCTGATATAACGGTGATACCCAGGGTTAACCTACCATCTCCCATCCATTCATCGGGATTCCTCTTGAGGGGTGTCGATAGGTGACTCTCTGGCTAACATGTACTGGGAGTTTACTCAAGAGTGGGGGTGCCTTCTGTGTTATGGATCATTCTGTATAGCTTGTCCTATGTATGTCAGTGCTGGGGTTCAGGTCTCTCATGTGCATAACTCACTGCCATTCAGATTGTACAAGGTGCAGCATGTTCATTGATTCCAGCTTGGACATGGCTTCATACATCAGGCACAGCTTGCCTCTGGCTGGGCAGTATGGCAGTGTGTGTGGAGCTGCAGTTTGTTTACTCAGGCAACACATGGCATCTGTTCATGCTCTTTGCTACTCCTGGTGGGGTACTGTTGTGGGCTTTACAGTTGATGGAGATGTCTGCTGAGGTATATCCCACAGAGGCTATTGTAGTCAATTGTGATGCTGATGAAGGATGACTGCAGAGCCACAGTGACCTCCCCTTATCTACATCTGACAACCTTCATGATTGGGTGGGTATATGGTATGTTTCTGCGAACACTACAGCCACATGTTTGTCCAGTGCAGGATATCTATCACCTTGTGTCCCCAGGTCTCTCATTACATGTTAGGTACGTAATGGGTTAACACCTGTGTGGTAATTTGTGGGCACTTACTGTATATCCACGGTGGTTGTTTATACACAGTTCTGCAATTAGCTTGCTGACATGGCTATGGCACCAGTTGTCTGTTTCTAGGTGGCCCTTTTGTGGGTTGCTTGTGTCAGCTGGGGGTCGGATATGGTGGGCTGTTTGTACTCCTCTGCATACATGTTCAGTCACAGTCCTTCCATGTTGGCCTGTACCTATGGGACATATATACGGAATGGGGTGGTTCCCAGGACCAAGCCTTGTGGGATGCCACTCATATCCGCTTTGTAGTCTGACATGGATGCAGCATGTCTGACCATGTCAGTTCTGTCCTTGGTCTGGCTTGCAACCCCTCTACTGACATAGGGGTATATATTTAAGCTGGTGAACATATCCATACTGAACTCATAGGGTATTGTCTGGAAGCATATGCATGGTCCAGCTACGCTGTGTGGACCACATTGCCCTCATCAATGACCTTAATGACTGTTTCAAATGTTTCTGTGTTTGTACTGTGGCATCATTCTTGGTGAGGGTTGGATGCTGCAAACGGCCAGTGTCATATCGGCCTGGGGTACATACTCAGAGAGCTCATCCATGTCTCTTTTTATGTAGTCCAGGGAGGTACATCTCAGGTCATTCACACCAGCATGGACAATGAGTGCATCATATTTCTGCCTGCTTTGGGGTGACCTGCGTACTTGTGTTATGTGGCATATTGTGGCAGCCTACAGGCAGCTTACTGTACCCTTTCCCGTGTTCAGTCTGGTCAGTGGGACAGCAGTGTGTCTGCCTATACAGACACCTATTACAACTGTATCAGGCATGTTGTTTCTCCTTCTGGCCTGTGACTGTTTGGCACACCAGCTTTGTGTACTATGTGTTGCATGTGCTATGTTTGGAGGTTGTGGTTGCTTGGGATCTGCTTTGGAGGCTTCTGTTGGTGTGGTGTGTTTGTAATTAGGGCCTCCAGGAATGTTTTTCTGTGTTTATGTGTTTGGTTTACAGTTGTGATAGGTCTATGTGGAACTGGGTTTGTGGTGTATGTGGTTACCTTCTCCTCCTGACTAGTTTTGACAGTACTGAGTTGGGGGAGCTCAGCCTCCGGTTTGGATACATGGTTGCATCTCTCACATATATTTGTATTTATTGGGGGGAGTTGTGGGTTGTCTGTGTACTTGGGCCAGGTATCACATTGCCTCTGGATTCACAGATTCTACTTGTTGTGGCTGGCCTTAGTGGATTGTATGTGTGGACATATTTTATTGCCATACTAATGATCAGTGATTACTTCCCTTTTTATGTTTGCTCTATCATGTAGTAGCTTCCTCATTCTCTTGCATGGTTTGGTAATGGCTGGAGTCCAGCATGCCAGATGCCTGCGTGTATGGCATTGTGTCTTGTTGTTATTTGTGATTGCATACTCCAAGCATTCCTGGCTGTGTTCATGGAATGCCTGTATAACATGTTCTGCGGTGTGTCCCATATTCTGCACTTGCACAGGGCCTTACGTGGATTCCACATCGGTTTGGAGGGGTGCAACCTATGCTTTACACATGTTTTTCACTGTGGTATTCTGGCCAGGGACTGTGGTCAGGATGTGTATATCCAGTGTGATTACTCCATGGTCTGGTCTTACCAGTGAGGGATACACTTCTCATCTTGCCATCCAGTACACATGTAGCTGATTATCATATCCAGTATGCTTACCCCTCTTGTAGGAGTGGTACGTTGTTCCTGGGCATTTTGGTTTATGGATTCTGGGAACTTTTCTCCTACTGTGTTGGTGCTAGTATAATGCTCCCAGTGTATGTCTGGGTGTTTTCAGTCAAGCAATATAATGTAGTTTGGGGGGCTTGATATATTCATGTATTCCAACATAGGCCAGGTGCAGTTCCTGGTATTAGGACAGTAGTCTGCAGCAGGCTATACACTGGGAGGCAGTTTTAGCCATTGGTATTTGACCATGGCTAATCCATGCTGCTTCTTGTTGTGGTACCAACATGGGGGTGTGGTTATACTTGACATTTATTGCTAGTCACCCTCCTTTTGTAGCTTGTTCCATGTTTTGCAGCTGTACAGCACAGTATGAGGTGAAACCTGGTAGTGTTAGGGTGCTGATGTGAGCCTTGACCCAGTTTTCTATTACAGGACTGATATCTACATTCTCCATACTGTGTGTGTTTACACTGCACACATTTTGTTGTTTAGACTTCTGGCATTGGGTAGCATTACATCTAGGTTCCTATCCCTTGTGGTACCTATGAAGGTGGGTTTGTGTTTTGAGACTTACCTATTCAGGGCACGCTGTGGGTACTGACAGCCTTTGCCAGTATCCATGGGGCCTGGACTGATAGGTGCACGCCACCCCTAGCAGGTGGTGCATCATGTCATGCTCCGCATGTCTTCCCAGGCTGAAACACATTGGCTCCCCTTTGACTAACTGCATTACTTCAGCCAGTTATTGCAATTGATCATCCCATCGTAATTTTTTGGCTTCATGCTTGGTGAGGGTGGATGTTAGTCAGGGTCCTCAGGTGTGCATATAGTACATGGTGTTACATTACTTAACACATGGCATTCATGCCTCAGGTGGTGCTGCAGGGCTGCCTCTGTCGGATGCACATATTACACTTCCTGTACATGTTTGTGAGCAGGTCATGTCATTTTAGGCATCCCTGTTATTATTTGAGTGAGTCAGAGGGGGTATCATTCCCAGGGTTCCTACTGTGCCAGTGTATGTGCTATGCGTTGCCTCTTTGCCAAGGCCAGGGCAAACTGGGCACGCCTCCTTCTGCCTACTGGGGCAGGCTCAGGTTGTTCCTCCTCTGAGTCACGCTCTGCCTGTGATGGCCTTGGCAATGGTGGGGGGCAGTTTGGCCCAGCCCTATGCTGGTCCTGCTGCAGCTGTTTTCACAAGATCATATTATGTAGCATAGCACATACCATGACAATTTGGGTACATGTAGTTGGTGTGTACTGCAAGGCTCCACCAGATGTGTCCAGACACCGGAACCGTGACTTGAGCAGCCCAAACACACGCTCTATTACATTACGTGTTTGTGCGTGTGCCTCATTATGACGTTCCTGTTCAAGTGTGTGTGCGTTTCTGATGGGTGTCATCAGCCACGGCTCCAGTGCATAACCTGCATCCCCCACTAGTTGTCCGTGTGGAATGTCCCCATTGGCAAATGTCTGGTACAGCTGCGTCAAATGCCAGACGTGGGAATCATGGTAGCTCCCAGGGCAGCCAGCACACACATTCATTATTATGCCCTGGGCATCACACACAACCTAGCAGTTGATGGAGGGGAAGCCCTTGCGGTTAATGTAGGCCCAACCCTGCTCACCGGCTGGTGCTTTGATGCGTATGTGCGTGCAGTCTATTGCACCCACTACCTCAGGGTATTCCGCTATTTGCTGGAAGAGACGCATATTGCTGGCCAATACCTCACGGGCATTGGGGAAATATACGTGATCACCGACATGTGCTGACATGGCATCCAGGAACTGGTGCAGTACCCTGGAGGCTGATGCCTGTGATATCCTCATCATATCACCAGTTGGTCTTTGGAAGGTACCTGTTGCTAGTATTCTTAGGCCAACATATACCTTGGTTTCCACTGGGATGGGTTCCCCTCTGTTGGTTCTGTGTGTGAGGCGTGGCCTGCACAGCTCAGCTATTTGCTGCAGGAGCTCTCTGTCCACTCTATAGCACTCTACTATCTCCAGCTCATGTAACCCGTGGTAGGTGACCCTGGGCCTGTACACTCTTCTCCATCTCCTCACTGTGGGTTGTCTGGCACCATCTGTATTGTCACCACCCTCAGCAAGTCGCCTATGTCTCATTATGACAGCTATGGCAGCCCCTAACATTTCTGCTCTGAGTGAAGCTTTTTCAGTTTTCACTTCTAATAGCTTACTCCTGTCTTGCAGTGTCTCTTGAGAGAAACATCCTGCACTGCTGTTTGCAGAGTTTTAAGTGCTGGGCTGGGCTACTATTCTGCCTGTGTAATTGCCTGCTTCTAATTGTTTTCACCTGCTAGCTCCAGCAGTATTCCCTGCTAGCTTCCTACTAATTCTGTTGCTTCCTTTTTCCTTTCTGTTTCCTCAGGGGGGAGCAGCATGCATACCAGCAGAAACACGCTCACAGTGGCTTAACCGCGCGCACACATGCTTACATGGTTCAGGATCTGCCTATTCGGGTTAAAATGTGCACACACCAGCACAAACAGTGTTACAGGTCTGCCAACAGGCTCCTACATGCTCAGTCTGTCCTACACGCACGCACACCAGCGCAAACAGTGTTAAACATCTACCAACACTCTCCCACATGCTCAGTCTGCCTTACACGAGTGCATACTGCCCTACTCGCGCTTTATGGCATGCACACGTGCGCATGCACGCCCAGCAAGAAACTTTGGTGTAAGTAACAGTGTACACCTTCCATTTCTTGACTTTCCCATGCTTATCTTGTGGCACTCCTCTTTCCCTGATCTGTGTCTGTCATCTGTCATGTTACACTGACCTCCAATGAACTGCATTTCTTTCTACCATTCCCCCCTGTGATGTCACCTATCTCCTACTCTATTCCTCCCCCTTATGTATCTCTTACACTACTCAGACTGTGCTCATTTGCTATGTGACTGTGGGATTCAGTATCCTAACCCTCATTTACATGCTTACTAATGCTTAGTTACATGTCTTAGACTCAGCTTCCCCCCTTAGCAACCATTACACGGTGGCCATGTTGTTTTTGGTCTGCTGGTCCCTGCATTGTCATTCCATGTATTGCATAAAACCCACATTTGTGGGTTTATAACCTTCATTTTTATGTTTTATACAGCATCGGGTTACCTTGCCAATGGCCACATATTTGGCCATTGGCATGCTGCCTGACACATATGCACCCTTTATTTGGAGCTGACATGGCTCCATTGTGATTTTTGCAGAAACGTACTCAGTTGTCAACTGAGTACATTTCTGCAGCTAAAACGTCTCTTACACGGGCTGGTTTCTGCTTCGTGGATCGCTAATATACCTCATTTGCATACCTTTCGGCTGCAAGTGAGGTATTTAGCATATCCACGCCCAGTCCATGTAAGAAACATTTTAGCTGGTCTCTTACATGGAGTTTCAGGCTGTTCCTGGATCGCGAGGCTTGCATGGAGTGTTACATGTCTCTTACACTCCGTGCAAGCCTTTGTGAATCCTGCCCATAGTCTCAGAAGTTAAAATGGGTCTGGGAAACTTAAAGGAATGTAACACTGAAATAAGGAAAATGGATTGATATAGACTTAGCACCTAAACATGCTACAAAATCAAGAACATTTATAATAGTTGCATAGAAATGGTTACAAAAAATATTTCCATACCCCAGCTAGTCCCTGAAAATGTTTCCAACAGTGGGTAATACCTGTTGGAACTGTAAAAGTGGTGCGGAAGGGGACTAAAAATATGTATTCTGGTCTTGTACTGAAATATAGACATTAAGACAGGATATTAAAAAATGTCAGAAAAGGTATTTAATTCCAAGACTGAGGAATAAAGAGTGCATTTATGCTTATTATAACATGACCCCCCATTAATATTCCAAAACGTGCACGTTGTAAATCGACTTATACTAATGGAAAAAGGTCCGGTCGCCCGGACTTTTTCCATTAGTATAAGTCTCTTTTAAAACACTGTCTCGCTATGTTAAAAGAGTTTAACAGGTTTAAAAAAAGCAACGGAAATCTCCGTTGCTTTTTTTAAAGCTGTCTCGCTATGTTAAACTCCTTTAACATAGCGACACAGTGTGTAAAAAGCAACGGAGATCTTGATTTCTCCATTGCTTTTTTTTTAAACCTGTCTCGCTATGTTAAATGGGTTTAACATAACGAGACAGCTTTAAAATAAGCAACGGACATGGACATCTCCGTTGCTTATTTTAAAGCTGTCTCGCTATGTTAAACCCATTTAACATAGCGAGACAGGTTTAAAAGGAGAAAGCAAGATCTCCGTTGCTTTTATTCGCTATGTTAAATGGGTTTAACATAGCGAGACAGCTTTAAAATAAGCAATGGAGAAGTCCATTGCTTATTTTAAAGCTGTCTCGCTATGTTAAACTCATTTAACATAGCAAACAGTAAAAGCAATGGAGATCTTGCTTTCTCCGTTGCTTTTGGCCACAGCTCTGATGTACTGCGAGGCATGCGCAGTACATCAGAACTGCCATGATACCAGACAGCTGCGGAAGGGCAGGTAAGCGGCATTATACAATGCCATTATTTAAGAAAAGTAATTATTTCTTTTCTTAAATAATGTCATAGTATAATAGCAATAACCCACTTCTGGGGGTGGGTAATGCGGGATTTACCCACGGTTGTCTTTGTTTGGATGCCAACCGTGGGTAAATCCCGCATTACCCACACCCAGGCATGGGTTATTGTTATAGCAATGACTGGAGACTCAAAATGACAGATCAACAGAAAGCCCTAATAAGCTGGATATTATCAGTGGCAAAGAATGTAATAGCTAAATAATGGAAATCCAGAACAGCTCCAGATTATATTATCAGAGTAATGTTAAATTAGATCTCATAGTTGGAAAGTAGGAAAATGACTGGGAAATCTTGACAGAACTATGAAATAAGAGGATTCTTTGTTTATAGAGTATGGACAAACAGGGTTGGAGAGTTGAGCAAATTCTAACAATGAACAAGCAGGAAGAAGGGGTCATTGGGCTGAAACAGAATGAAGAATTACTGAAAAGAATGCACATAAACTGTATTGTTTTATTGTTTTATATTGAAATGATTCATCAGCTCAAGGCGTAAGGTGCTATGAATTAGGGTTATTTAAAAAAGTTTGTTTTTGTTTGAAATACTTATAACATGAATATGAATGTGGTAAAGATTTGTGAATATTCTCTTGACAAACATGCCTCTGATTGTGATAAAGTGTTACTGAAGGCAGGAATACCCAGCCAAATACATGTAAACTGCAATTATGAGGAAGGCTAAGCTAAACAAGAATTAATAGAGGAAAGTATAACAATTTACATCTGATGTCAGCAACAAGAATGCCTGCTATATTATGAAACATGATCAAGAAAAACAGTCATTCTTGAAAATCCAAAGAAAAAAGTGTATGCACTAGTAGGACTTAAAAATCTTGGTCTCTCTAGTATAAAAGAGACAGCCACAACGTTGCCATCATCATCAACTCCCTTTTTCCCATTTTGCTTGCGGTTCGATTGTCACATCAACATTAGTCAATTGTGTCCAAATCACCTAGAGCCAATGTTTACACCACCAGGTGGTTAGCACTGATACAGCAACCTGCAGCAAAACCAAGGGAAGTAAGATATTAGAAATTCATAATAAGAAAATATTCACAGTATGGTGCTGCCTATAGCACTCATCAGCATACCTGTTCCCTTACTATGGAAACCAAAGAGTGCCATATGTCATATAGGAATGGCACCCTTATGAGAAATGAAATGAGCGAAACCATTACTTGTACCTATATCTCTTATCTTGCTGGTGAGATAATCTCATTATTTTTCTACTGCAATGACTGAATTAGCTGACTGTATCTTAAGAACATTAACACGCAACCTATATTCATTATAACTCTTTCGTCAAATTGTCTGAAGCTATTTTGCATGAGATGTTTGCTGCCTCTCTCAACCGTCTTGCATAAAACAGCATCTTCAGTGAAATTCAAAAAAAGAAAGCATTCTTGCAAAAAAATAATGACATTGCATTTTATAAAGCTGCATTATCTTATCTAGCTGATTTTAAAGATTGCAAGGAGCAAACTGAAATATGATCTACTTAGACCCTGCCTCATATCTACAGGTGACTCAGACTTTGTTACTGTAGCCATACCCTCCATCATGCAAGTAGGTATCCTGACATTATCTCTCCTTTACCAAAAAACTGAACTAGCAAGAAAGCACAGTTGTGAAAGTTGCACTTACCTATAACAGTAAATGTTCGGATTCTTCACTATTGCAGTAGCCCTTAGGCTATATGGACTGTTTACTACCCTGGAAACAATTACCAGACAGCTTCAAAAAGCTCTGGCTCCTCCTCCCACCCTTCACTCTGACTGCTGAATGGCTAATCTCATGGAGGGAAATCAGCAGAGTTAAGCTTTCTTCAGGACTTTCTTGCTCATACAATGACAGAAGAGCCTATCATCCTGAAATAATCAATGAATTTTAACACAGGAACTTATAAAGTAGAACTACAACATATAAAATAGAAAACAAGCACAATCCTATTTTATATCGCAACTACAACTGTATACAAGAGTACAGGGATGGAGGGTGGGTACAGCTACTGTAGCAGTGAGAAATTCGAACATCTACTGTTATCAGTAAATGCAACTTACACAAAAGTACTATGGTCATCATTCCCACTGCTGCAGCAACCCTTATGCTATATAGGTTGAATACCAAAGATCCAAGAGCCCCTTGGAGAATGGTACTAGCAAAGTTTGACCTGAAACAGAAAAGGAATCCAGTTTATAATGTTTTGTAAAAGTATGTACAAAGGACCTCCATGTAGCTGTCTCTAGAACAGAAGCGGCCTTAGGTCAACTGGTGCCCTAGGCAAAAGGGCTCCACGGCGCCCCCTACCACACCACCTGGTGCCCCCATCCTGGTCTACCTACACCAAATAAATACTGGAAAAGCGCCCCTGCTAGAGCGGCGCTCTAGGCGGCCGCCTAGTTGGCTTATGCCTAAGGCCGGCTATGCTCTAGAATACTTCTAGAGTACACCACTTTCCAGTATAATATCAAAGAAGACAAGGATCTAGTGGGATGCGCCTTGATACTGCCTGGAATAGATTTACTATTGTGGGAATAACAAAAAAAACAATAACTGAGGACAACTACCTGGAAACTGCCTGTTTAAATAGTGTGTCACTTTTTTGCCCATTGATAAGAAATAAATAGCTAATCAGCTTTTCTAAAGGGCTTAGATCTCTCAAGATAGTACCTGTTGCCTATACATGGCCAGAGAATAATCTGTTCTCCCCGGGTTTTTTTTGTTTGTTTTGTTTTGTTTTTTGTTTTTTTTTTTGTTTCTTTTGTTATTTTGGGAGGGGTCTTGCTAGAAAACTGGGAGATTGATGGCTTGATTCAAAGTCAACTTTGAAGTAACCCTGGGTATTAATGAGGGACTTGTTCTTAAAAATACCTTATCCTTATGGAAAACTAGATAGGGTTCCACCCATAAGAGTTTGAAACTTAGCTTGAAACTCATATATTCTTCTTGCAGATGTCAAAACAATGGTGAGTACAGTTTTCTAAGTCAAGAACCTTAAATCTGATTGATGGACAGGATCAGAAGATGACATAGTCACTTTTTACAGCACATGGTTGAGATCCCAAGGACAACCAACCTGTTTATGAGGAGGTATCAGGTGTAAAACCCCTTGCAGGAACTGTCTGACAACAAACAGAGAGGAGGATGCAAGGGAAGATATGATGAAATGGCTGCAAGCTGAGCCTTTATAGAAGAAAAAGCAAGATCAGAGGAAAATAACACATAAACATTTGAGCACCAGTGGTACAAAATCCCCAATACCTCTCAACTGCCCAGATTTTTACCCCATACTTTTGGTCTGTTCCTCATGAAATTTGTGGTTTCCTGGATTTTTGTGGCAAATCAGTGAAGACTGAATTCACTAAATAATGACAGGTATTTGAGTTTCAGATGACATATCCTTCAGAAAATGCATGGTAACACAAGACTTTTTATTCTAACAACTTTATAAGTTTGTAAGAGCAATATTTAAAATTTGTCCCTATTTGTGGGGCTTTGTTCCCCTTTATTTTTGACATTGTCCTGATTTTTTGCTTGCCTCCTTTAGTACCTTCTGCACATCCATATGAAAAAAAGTGTCTAAAAGGTATTAAAATTTAATCATCCAGGCAGTCAATTGAAGTTGGTTGATACTGGGGAGTATTAAACTCCCTGTCTTTTGTGAGTAGATCTAGTCTGTGAGGAAGCTTGTGGTAATTGCCCTTGCCCAGTAACATAAGAAGGGAGAACCAGTGTTGCCTGGACCAAAAGGGGGTCACCACAGTTATTTTGGGGTATCCTTCTGAACCTTCATAATTACCCTGGAAAATAGTAAAAAAGGTGGAAATGTATGAAGGAACATTCTCTTACAAGGCAATGAAAAAGCATTTTCCATGCTGCTTTCAGGAACCAAGGAACAAAACTTGTCTAGTTGCCTGTTTTGAAAGGAAGTGAACAGATCTATTTGAGGTATTCCCCATGACTGGATCAATTCCTGGAAGAATTCTTTGTTCAGTTTCCATTCATCTCCTGGTCCTGCTCTGCTTTTCTGCCACTATGTTCTGCTCTGACTGAATGTAAGATGTCTGGAGGGTTAAGGAATACTGAAGAGCTAAATCCCTAAGACATCATTGTCAGCCTGCATAGAGAGGATGAGCTCGTACCTCCCTGCTTCTTTAAATACCACATGACTGTGATGCTGTTTGTAATCATGTGACGAGGTCTTGGGGACCATAGGTGATGGAGAGAGTTCAAGGCATGTATCGCAGCCAACATCTCATTTAAATTGATGTGCTTTAGTCCGTCTGAAGGATTCCACAGGCCTTGTACTTTACCTCTCTGGAAACTACTCCCCAAGCAAAATCTGACATGTCTGTTGTGACAGACTGGACTGGGGTCTGAGGAGAAAAGGAAAGAACTGGGTTCAGTTGAATTTGTTGTCTACACTAAGGCAGTTTCCTTTTTCATAAAGAACAAAAATGGAATGTGAAACTCCAGAGAATGCAAATGCTGGGTTCATGTGTTTTTAGAATATCTATCTCATGTGTAATCTGGCAAGAGGTATCATGTGAATCATAGAAGCCATAAACCCTAGGATCCTGTGGAATTCTCTTGTAGACGTCTGAGACTGATTGGAGAAGTTCAGGAAAAAATCTAAATAAAGATCCACACTGTCTTATGTTAAAATGCTTTTTGAAGAGAAGAATCTGTAAGGCATCCCATAAACACAATTCTGTGAGATGCTATCAAGGAGAATTTTGCAATATTTATCTGATTTATCTGGAAGCCTAGATTGGTCGAATAGACACAACCTATGTTATTGCTTCTTGACATTTGGATAAAGACTGCAAAAATAATCAAGCTATCTACATAAGAAAAGATGCAAATGTCATTCAGCCTGCAGTAAACTATGATTGGGGCTAGGCATTTTGTGAATACTCTTGGAGCTGTAGATAAACCAAAGGTTAAGACAGAGAATTGATAATATGACCCATAAGCAGACAACCTTAGAAATTTCCTGAAGCCTTTGACTACAGGAATATGATAAACATCTTTTAGGTCTAGTGTTACCAAGTAACTCAAATCCAGAATTACAAATAACAGGTTCTGTAAGGTCAGTATTTTGTACTTTGGAACTTTCACATAAAGGTTTAGAAATGAAAGATCTAGTACTGGTCCCCAAGAGGTCTCTTTCTTTGGTACCAGAAACATTCTGAATTAGAACCCTTTGCCCCTTTGACCTAAAGGCACTGGTTCTATGACTCCCTGGGTGTGTAAAGACTGAATAACCTTAAGATAAAATTCTCTTTGGTTTTAACAATCAGAAGGTATTCCCCTGAAAGGAGGGTTTTGTATCCAGTGCCATCTGCAGCCCTGCTGCACCCTGTTTAACATCTAGGATTTCAAACCAATCGTTTGCCAAAGGGGAATGTTAAGTGAGAGTTTTGGGGACTGATTTGAAGAGATATTGGTCAGAGGAGGGATAAGAGGTCAAGGAATATTGGCACAGTCATTCTGTACTGTTGATCTGTCATGTTTTCTGGAAAGATCCATTTTTTGCTGTTCTACTTTCTGACCACCTCTTCTTTACATTTTGTTTGCTGGAAGAAGACAGGGTTTGTTTATTTGAATTTTTGGTCCAAGAGGGAGGTCTATAAGATGTGTATTGGAGAACATTGAATATCTTAGAAACTCCCTGAATTAATTTCCCTATTTCATAATATTGTTTGAGAACCTGGGTAACAAAAGATCCAAATAATACCTCCTTATCTACAGTTGAATCCAAGATTTCAGACTTTATCCCATCCTCAAACTTTTGGTAACATACCAAAGCAACTTATACCTCTGTAAAATCTTAGAATGCATAAATGTAACTACTGTGTGTGTATAAATGTAAATAGAAATGTAACTACTCTCTGTTTAACTGGAACCAAGTATAATGCAATGTAAACAAATGGAGATTTTCTCCCCGGGCCTCTTCTGAACATGGGTATTGTGGTGCAGAAACACAGCCGAAGTATAAAACATACAAAATTTAACAGAGGTAAGCACTTTCACATTTGATATGATGCTTCTTCAGACCAAAAGAAACTCTTCACAGCTCAGCTTATATAGTTAAAACACAATTAAACAATTAATCATTCAATCAAATCCCAATTAGAAAATAATAATTATCATAAAAAAAACATTAAAAGCATACATTCCTATTTCAAACTCCTATTTTTAAGGTAAGGTTTTATTGATGCTCTATCATTTAAGCCAGGGAACTGATCCGCTTGGAATTCAATAATCCATTTAAGCTCCCTTAGCTCAGTAATATTTCTTATATCACCTAACCTAGGTCCTAAATCTACACACTCTATCACTTTAAAGCTAAAGGTATGGGACTGATCAAGAGATACTAAATGCTTAGCTAAAGCACTTCTGTTTATATCTCACTTAAAGTTTTATACGCGTTTTTATACTAATAGAAGGAGATGAAAGAACAGCCACTGAACTAGTATCATTCTTTAATTCAACTTCCAGCTTCTTGTCATTTATGTACACATACAGTGCTGACAGGATTGCTTATCTTGACGTAGACTTATGGAAAAACTATGGAGAAAAATCTTTCTGTGCAAAAATTTACAGAAAGGAGACTTACTCCAATAACTTCCTACACTACAGTAGTAACCATCCTTGGTATCAGAAGAGATCAGTAGTGAAGGGCCAGTGGGTCAGGGCTGCACGCATGATATCAAAGGATGTGGACTTTCTGGATGAGTGTCAACTACTGAAGGATATGTTTATTAGACGTGGTTACCCCAGACAACTTATTGATAATCTTATTAAAGATGTGATGGGGAAAAGAGACTTAGGGATATACTAACCGATTCTTGAGGTGTATCACACCCCATAACCCAGAATCAGAACAATGACGACACTATACCATGGTTGAAGTTTATCACACCCTTCAGCATCGACAGTGAAGTTATTTAATTAATTATTCAAAACAACTGGCACCTAATACACAATGATAATGACTTGAGGGGAAAATTACCAGATACACCAAAGATAGGGTATGTTCCAATGCAATATGTGTAACCTTTGTCCCCATATGGCTACAGGGGAATCTTTTTTCATTAGGAACAATACTTACAAGGTGAAACACAAATTCAATTGTCAGTCAAAAAGTGTTATTTACTTAGCGCATTGCCAACAATGTGTAGCATTTTATTTGGGAAGACAGACAGGAAGTTACATGAGCGGGTCTACGAACATTTGTATCACATTAGGAAAGGTAAATTGGAGAATGCCTTAGCCAAACATACATTAGAGAACCCCAACCACAAATTCTTATATAGAGCTGTAGACTGTATCCACCCAGATGGGAGGGGGGGCCCTGACTCCGTACACCTGGAAGCTTTAGAACTTTATTGGCAGTTACGTACCAATGCATGTTCATATCCATGGTTAAACGAAACATGTTCCATTAAATGTATTTTAAAGTTGAAGAGTTTAACTAGGTAAACTGTTTTTCCAGGAGACACATATATAGGTTTATATTAAGTATACATGCTAGCATATATATATATATATATATATATATATATATATATATATATATATTTATTAATGCTTATTTAATACATACTTATTTAATATAACTAGTACTGTGTACATATCCATGTGAACTGTTTTAATGCTTTTTAAATTTTTTAAAATGACTATTTAGTCATACACACAGCATTTTAGGTCTCATGTCATTTCAAAATTGATGCATGTATGTATAGATTATCACACTAAATCAGCATATATACACATACACTAACATCTATTTGATGTAACTAGTACTGTATATACATACATTTATATAAATGTTTTAATGCTTGAAAACTTGTAAAAATGATTATCTGATTATCCACACAGTATTTTAGGTTTCAATTTATTTTGTAAAAATTGTTGCATGGATGTATAGATGACCACACAATATATATATATATATATATATATATATATATATATATATATATATATATATATATTTTTTTTTTTTTTTTTACTTTTATTTCTATTACCATCTAGTATGACTGCATACAATTGATGCTGTTGATTAGCCTATCAGCATGGCTAGTTGTGCACCAGTGATTATGAGTGCACGATATTTATTGCAGTGGTTTGTAGATTGTTTTTATCTGAAGATGTCCCACAACTGTGTGGGACAAAAAGCGCTTTATTTAAATAAACCTTTTCCATTTTTTACACTGTGACAACGTCTTATTTGGTGGTTGAGACGCAGTCTTCAGCCGTTTGTGCAGTTTCCTAGTTTGTATTCATCCTCCGTATTCCATAAAGTGCCATACTTGAAAGAATGATGCTTAAAATACAGATAATTCCACTGTTGTATCATTGTATAAGATTCTTGTGCATCTTTATACATTGTATGCATCACTGTGTAGCACATTTTGCATTATTAGAAAAGCCATTTTATACCTTATTTTTAATTTGTATTACTGAGCAATATTCCATTTTACAGAGTGCAGCATTAAGCAGATTTTGTAAATGTCCACTCTTGACCAGCACTATTATTACACTAACCAGAAATTATATTGATACCTCTGGTGAAGTTGCAGCACATGCAAAAAGGATGTGAATTGTTGTAAAATTAAGACATAATATATTGTACACCATTTTTTTCTGACCTTTATTTTTAACTTTTCATAGTAATTCCACATTCTGGCAATCAGACACTGTTCACAACAAATCTTTTGGTGGATGGTTCTTTTTTATTTATTTATTTTTTTTATTGTCTATTGTCTAATCTTTCTAAATCTTTACCTTCTAGTTTAATAGAAAACCACCCAGATCCAACCCTTGATACAAACTTTATAAAAAATAACTTTTACAACAGCACCTCCTTTATTTCCAGATAGCAATTTACCCCACGTTATTTTCCTGTGATGGCCATGCCTTAGCTATTCCTATCTTAGAGATCCCACTTTACCACTCTGTTTTTTTATCCAGCCTACATTTTCATCCTTAATCTTTCATTACTTCCTCCCACACTTGATATTTCCTCCTGTGATATACACTATGTTTTTATTTTAAGGAGGGATTTTTCCTTGATTCCTCAGTGCATAGGTTCATAGGTGTGTACTAGGCTAATGGCCCTGGGGCCTTTACAAGTCTAGCCATAGGATTATCCTGGCATCGTGCCACCAAACCTTAGTTCCCAGTGCCTCTATCGAGTAGAGCCACTGAAATTACCCCGGAGTGAATTTTCTATTTCCCATCCACTCATCAAGATTTCTCTTGAAGAGGGTCACTGAGGTGCTCTGCTTGACATGTATGGGAAGTCTATTCCATAGCATGGGCAGTCTCTGGGTTATGAACCTGTCCCTCCAGTATGTTCTGTTAATTGTAGTAATGAGGTTGAGGATTCTGGAATGTGTGGTGCAGAGGGATTGGGATTTCTTTAGATGTAGCATTTCTAACAGAGCTGGGTCAGACATGGCTTTGTAAGTCAAGCAGAGATCGCCTCTAAGTAAGCGATATGAGACGGAGAATGGTTGGAGTTTTTTGAGGCTGTCCATATAGGACAAGTGTTTAAGGCCTAGGATCCTCTTTGTGAGGTACTTTTGTGGCCTCTCCAATTGTTGCAGGTCCCTAGTGAGGTACATGCCAAATGGGGTGTTGTGCTAGATGACTGGGCTAATGAGGGAAGAGTACAGGGAGACAATAACCTCTTTATTCCCGGATGCAAAACCCTTAGTAATGAGATGTGCCACATAGAAGGACTTTCTGAACATAGTGGCAATGTGGTGATCAAAAGAGAGGTTGCTGTCAACCTGAACACCTTCTATGTTCAGTGGACTACCATCAATGTGGTAATTCATGGGAACCCAGTTTTTCCCAAAGGGGATAACGACACATTTTTGGCGTTGAGCTTAAGGCCATGGTTCTGACACCGGTCATTGGTCTCAGTGAGGCCATTCTGTAGGATGTCAACATCACTTGGGGAGTTAATAATAGCTCCCAACTTGCATTCATCTGCAAACTTTGTCAGCCAGAGTCCCTTCATGTTGGCCTAGACTTCAGAGAAGTAGATACCAAACAGGAGAGGACCCAGGACCAAACCCTGTGGGACTCCACTCATGACTAATCGGCAGTCTGACTTGGAGTCAGCTACTTTCACACTGTGGAATCTATCTATGAGCCAGGTTGCAACTCACCTAGTGATATAGGGGTTTATGCCTAGCTTAGTGAGTTTTTCTATGATTTCTGAGTGGGGAATGGTATCAAAGGCCTTGAGCAGATCAAGGTAGGCTGTATGAACCACCTTGCATTCATCCACAGTTCTGGTGACTGACTCAAAGAAGTCAACCAATTTGAGCAGGCATGATCTACCCTTCACAAAAAAACAAACTGTGTGGGATCCAGAGTTTGGAGATTCCCTATATCCTTGTTTATTAGGTCCATGATGATGAGTTCCATAGCTTTGCATATCAGACTCATCAGGCTAATGGGGCGATAGTTCCCAGGGTCTGTAGTCACTTCTTCTTTGTGGAGAGGGATTACTGTAGCAGTGCGCCATTCAGTAGGGACAAAGGCTGAGGTGATGCTGTGATTGAACAGGGCACACAGGTGAGGTGCCAGTTCACTCTGTAGTTCATGTAGAACACAGCCAGAGATATTGTCAAGTCCCATAGAAGCTGTATTCTTGGCCTTGGACAGTGCTGTTTTAACCTGTGCAGCAGCAATACTGGGTGCCTGGCAGCCTACTGGTATTGTGATTGGTCCTTTGGGGGGAGGGGTAAAGTTGGCACTGAATATGTCGGACAATATATTAGCAACATCTGTTGGCTCGGTATAGGAGGTACCATTGTGCAGTACCTCAGAACAAATCTGGGTATTGCCATGGAGATTCTTTACATAACTATAGAAGGCCTTGTGGTTGTCTTTACTGTCTGCTGAAATTCTGTTTTCATAGCTAGCTTTAGAGGATTTGATGAGGGATCTCAACTTTTTGTTGAGGCTGATAAGGGAGTTTTTCCAGTCTGGGGACTTCACCTTATTCCATATCAGTTTCCTCCTTCTGTTGTAGAGTTTGTCTATGGCAGGGAACCACCAGATTGGCTTCCTATTTTTGGAGGAGAGGGTCTTGGCTCTATTGAGTATGGCGAGATCTATGCATTGGTGTACGTGTTCGTACAATGCATTGGTGTATGATTCTGCAGTCATGCAACTATTCTCCATTTGCATGGGTGCCATGAAGTTAGCCACCTCTGGTTTTAGGAAGCCAAAGTTAGCTTTGGAGAAGTTTTTCATGATGGTTACCTTTGCGGAGTGGGGGGGGGTGTGGATTTCCAAGGTGATTAGTTTGTGGTTGGATCTAACCAGGGAGGAGCTGACTATTGGTGTAGAGCAACAGTTGCCCATGTTAGTAATGACCAGGTCAAGGATGTTGGTACCTCTAGTGGGGGTAAGAACGAGCTGGTCCAGAGCATTGGAATTAATGAACTCCAGGAAACGTGGGGCAGGTAAATTGTTACATGAGTAGTCTTCCCAGTTAATGGAGGGGTAGTTGAAGTCACCTACTATAAGGGTGTTAGGTTGGACCCTAATATTCCCCAAGGTGCTTAGGAATGTGAAGTGTGAGTCTTGGGACATGTTTGGGGACCTATAGCAGGATGCAACGTGAATCACTGTCTTACCCAATGTTAGCTGCACCTGAAGTATCTCTGATGTGTTATGTTGGGCTACCAGTCTAGAGGTGTGCGCATTCTTTATGAATTTGGAAACACCACCGCCTTTGGCGCTTTGGTCCAAGTTCTGGGGCCAAAAGGTGTGGAAAGAGTTATAGCCTGGTAGTGTAAGGATGCTTTATGCTGCCTTGAACCAGGTCTCTGTTACAGCACAAATGTCGATGTTCTTCATTTTAAGGGGTGCTTTGAGCAAGTGCATTTTGAGATTTAGACTTTTAGCATTGAGCAGCATGACCCTCAGATTGCATTTGTTTGTAGCTGTTATGGTGGTAATTTGGTCTTTGGAGCACCACCTAAAAAAGGCACTATAGGGGTGGCAAGAGCTTTGGCCAGTATCCGGAAGCCCAGGGGTGACAGATGCAGGCCATCTCTGGAAAAGCATTGAGCACTGTCAATGATGTCATCCCAGGCAGACATATACTGGATCCCCTTAGAGTGACACCAGAAATGGAGCCAATTGTTGAAATCAATCATTTTCTGCTTGTACTGTGGTATCATTCAGGGTGATGGTAGGATGCTGCTCAGGGCTAGGGTCATACCCACCTGGGCTACATAATCTGAGAGCTCCTCCATGTCTCTTTTCATGTAGTCCAGGGAGGTATGTCTCAGGTCATTCACACCCACGTGTACAATGACTGAGTCAGATTTGTACCTGTTGTTGAGGGACCTGACTGCGTGCATTATATGGTGGATCCTGGCACCTGACAGGCAGCTGACTGTTACTTCCTCCTAATTCAACCTATTGAGTGGGACATCAGTGTGCCTCACTATCAAGTCACCTATGAGTCTTAATAAGAGTTAATACTTCCTCTAAAGTGAGAATGTCTTGAAATTTCTATGAAGTATTTAGGGGTTTAGACAGCAAAAAACTCGCAAGTTTCTTCATACCATTTTTTAAGAGAATCAACATTTAGAATATTAGTTTAAGCTTGTCCAGTCTATACATAAAAAACATACCTGGAGAGTCAATAAACTCTGTGCAGGCTTGGTGCAAAACATACATGGAATTTACGTGCTTGCGTGGTGAGCAGTAGCGCTAATTACATATTCATGCCTCACACCACATTTAAAGGTATATAAGTGTGGTTTCATGGCTAGCAACAGTGTGCCAGCCTGGAAACTATGTAAAGCAACATTGACAGCATCGGACATGTAAACCTATTTACCTACAGGCAAACTAGGTCTGCATGTTGGAGCAGAATGCCACAATGATTTCCGGGGTCATTAATAAAGCAATATATATACTTCCAACACATTATATAAAAGTGTATACAGTGCAGACTATTATGGAAGCCTGTGTCAGACATACTGAACAAAAGTTGTGTAAAATGATCTGTAAAGGTACATAGACTGCCATTAAAAATAAACAGTCAGGGGAACTGTGTGTATTGAATAGGGACACACTGATAAATTGTAGGAATGAACACGGGGAAGAAGGACAGGCGAAACATGTCAATGTACAGCAGATGAGGGCATGTCAATAAAGTCAGTTGTAGCAGGAACCCTAATCACATATCAACATAATACAGTACGGACTGCACAGTGAATGTATACTCTGCGACTGTCACACTTGGTGACATAACAATGGAGATTTCTTTGTGTTATAAGCATCCTGACATGAACAATGGAGAGGACATATATCACGGATGTTATATACAGTAGGGGTTAGATGCATATTATGAAACTGTGCAAAATGAGATGCCCGGATATGACTGTAATGCCAGCAGTAGTCTCAACCAAGTGGGACACATAATTACAGGATCAAGGACAACAGTAAACAGAAGCACGCACAATCATGGACAATATCAGAATAATACCAGCAGTAATCCCATGTCCCTGACATAACATATGTGACTGTGAGTGATCATAGATGATTCTGCACAAACACAATTATGCAACTATTATGAGTTGTCAGCTATGAGGGGAATCAAGCACACCATCCTGAAACTATAACATACATGTATGTGAGATTATGATCAATCCAGGCTAGTTGACAGATGCACATGGCATATATATGGTACAATCCACACTGTCACAAATGTAACCCATCCCATCAATGTTGCAAATCAGCTATATATGTACTGAGTGCATCACCAGAACAGGCATCATACATGAATCTGGTATAACACCTTGATGGGGGTTCTGCACCATCAGACAGTACATTTATGCAACAAAAAGAATACTTAGTTATGGCCAGTAAGATGTGTGGGAGCTCACTCTGGCGCATATGGTAGACTTCAGTAATTCATCTCTGGAAGATGTGCAGGGAGGTACATGAACAAAGTGTATTGTACTCATTTACTGGTGTGATGAAGGCAGTGAACTATGGAAGTATAATGGCCTTTGATATGGATTTCCTGCACATACTCAAGAGTTGTGTTACATACAAGGGAGTATTCACCACTGTGGGCATATGCTGGTGGATGTTCTGCATAACCATCTGCCTCAGTACATAGGTCTCATACCACTTGGCCTGCTCATGGGGGTGTGCTGTCTACATAAACATTGGGTTGCGTGTTTGCTTTTATAATGTAACAAATCCACCCATGATTTTGTGTCATCGCATGTATCTTCATGGCTGAGGCAGCAATCTTTTGTGTGTGTTGATACTGTGTGTATTATACTAATATTACAGCTGGATTCAATGGTTGTACATGAGCTGCAGTCCTCCAGATAGCTGTTTGGATACAGGACATGTATGTCATTCCTGATGTCTGTGACTTAAATAATCAACAGGAAAGGGCCTAGCACACAGCCCTAAGGTACAGACTTGTTCACTGTACTTTAGATATAGGTCACATCACACTTCAACATATTCAGATGTCATATATGTGATCCAGTGGTCTATCCACTTAGTGATATAGGTGTCTATGGCCATTACACACACTGGTACCATGCACACAGTCGTACAACTGTGACAATGTCATGTACTTACATCAATTGGTCAGCTTATGCCTACATGTGCTTCATGGGCAAGTTGTGCCTGAGCAGCCTGATGCCATATCAGGACACCTAACAGTTTGGATTTGTGTCAAATGCCTTGGTCTGGTGAAGTTCTGCAGAATAATCGTGTTGGCACCATGCATGCCCTTGTTGACCTTCTTGAGGACATCTAACAGATGTAACAGACATGGATGTAACATGAACAAATCACGTATGTCTTTCACACACAACCAGGATATTACCAGTGTACATTTAGAAAAGGTCCATGATGACATGTTGGTCAACCTCACAGATGAGGAGAGTCAGGAAGTGCCTATACATGCAGGCATCAGGTACTGTCCACCCCATCAAGTCACATGGATGCATGTTGATCTACATCTTTCTAAGGGAACATATTCCGCCTGGAGGCTGTGTTGAAGTATGGATCTAGCTGTGTCTGATAGGTCCATGTTCTGAGTCACACTATAGGCAATCTCTGATGTTGGCATAGCCCACTGATTCTGTGTTATTAACCATATAGAGCACACAGATGTGCTCCCCTCCTTAGCATAGGAACTGAGTAAGTTATGTATGTAAATTCTACCTCATTGACAGTGGCGACAAGGAGGGTGACGTGAGACAAACAGTCAGCTAACGGATTGTCTGTTCACTCCATTCAGGTATGTCTGGTGACATCCACATACACATATGTGCTTAGTTGTGTATTCCACTTAACATTTCAATTGTTTTGGAATACATGTTTTGTGAAAAGACCTACACAAACATCCATGGTCATTCATCACATTCCACACACTGGTGCCATGCACACAGTTGTACAACTGTGACAATATCATATAATTAGATCAATTGCACAGTATGTGCCTATATGGGTTTCATGGGCAAGCTGTGTTTGAGCAGCCTGATGCCATATCAGGACACATTACAAATCAGTTGTTTGTGGCTCATGCAGAACATTTACTGACACAAATGTTAATAGTTGCACAATGGTGCTGCTGACTCCCTCAATAATCCTTGCATCTAGCAACACAACTGCACATACAATGAATTCCCCAAGGTTGCAATTGTATCAAAACATGTGATACATTGTTGTGTATATCACAGATTGACAACATGCGTATGAGACAATACTTATGTAGCCATGTACTCAGTATGAATTTATATTGATGTGTGTCATTTAATGATGTTATGTAGACACTTGCACACCTATGCCATGCTCCAATTGTCACTGTGATGGTGGAATGTGAACTGTGTCACAGTTGATCTTCTCCACTACAACAACACATGTCCTAATATGCTAACAATATACATACAAGTGAATCATGCCATGTCACTCATATCACTCAACATCAAGTACTGTTTTGACTCTGTCATAGTTCATGTTGGGGTGGAGTCACATGACTGAACTCTTACATTATGTGTCCCAGGCAAGTATGACCCTAGCCCTAAGCAGCATCTTACCTTCACCCAGGATGATGTAAAAATATAAACAACAGATGATGAACTTCAACAATTGGCTTAGCTTCTGGTGTCAAGCCAGGGAGATCCAGTTTCTCTCAGCCTGGGATGACATGGTCAACAAGCCACACTGCTTTGCCAGAGATGGTTGGCATCTGTGTCCTCTAGGCAGTTGGATACTGGCAAAAGCACTTGCCTTCCCCATAGTGCCTTTTTGGGCAATGTCAAAGCAACAAAAGTCCAAATGTAACAACATCCACTGGAGGAAAACACAAAGTTCTGCTGCTTAATGCTAGGAGTGTAAACATGAAGCTGCACTGGAGGATATTGCCAATCTGTTAGCTGACAGATTTGCCACAAACTTCAAGCCCCTGGCCCCACAGGCCATATCCCAAAGCATACCTGACACTAGTCCTCTGCCTAGTATCACTAGATATCAGGTCATATATGCGCTCTCCAAGGCTAAAAGCATGGACTCAATGGTACCAGGTAACATCTCAGGTTGCTTATTAAGCAATCTAAAACAGGATCTAGTGGACCCAATTAGTGTCTTTAACCATATCCTGAGAACTGGCTTTGTTCCAGCATAGTGGACAACAGCAGCAGCAGTGACCCCCTTGAACAAAGTGGGGTCATCAACCAACCCTGGGATCTATAGACCTATAAGTCTAATCAGTCTCATCTGCAAGGCCATGGAAAGAATCATCATGGACCTTATCAACAATGGCATAGGTGACCTTCAAACTCTAGACCCAACCCAATTTGGGTTTGGTAAGGAGTGATCATGCATATTAAACCTAGTAGACTTCTTTAAAAAAGTCAACAAAGTCCTAGATGAAGGTAAGACAGTGCATACCGCTTACCTTGATCTGGCCAAGGGTTTTGACACAATCCCCCATTCAGCTCTCACTGATAAACTCTCACTGCTGGCGATTAGCACTTATATCACTAGATGATTAACCAATTGGCTCACTGACAGAACACATACTGTCAAAGTTGGTGATAACCTCTTTCAGTAGAGCCATCACCAGTGGCATACCACAGAGATATGTGCTGGGCCCTCTACTGTTCGGAATCTATTTCTTGGAAGTCCA
Organism: Protopterus annectens; assembly: GCF_019279795.1. NCBI lineage: Eukaryota > Metazoa > Chordata > Ceratodontiformes > Protopteridae > Protopterus > Protopterus annectens. The sequence continues at coordinate 432,533,117 of NC_056746.1, read as the reverse complement.
CACTAAATTAGAAGGCCTTTGACTTACCAAGTTTGCTGTTGATTGCAACTTGGGTGCAATCACTGAGTCCCCCAATGATGTTAACAGGTTAGAGGAGAGGCTAACACAGACAAATGATTGGTGTCCAAGCCACACGGTCTAAAAGTATATGCAACAAGGTGCCATTATTATTGCCTTTTGAAAATGGAATTCCCCACTAATTACAGTATTGATAACACCCCCTCCCCCAAGCTCAAACCCAGTGGTGTAAGACCTGGGAATACTGGTAAATAGCCATCTGAACTTCAACTACCATGTTTCTACAGTGGTAAGGAAAGCTTTCAACATCATACACCGTATAAGTTAGGGCATCGCATCCCGGTCTGAGAATGTTATAACACTATTGTAGTCAACACTCATCAGGCCACTAATAGAGTGCAATGCTCACTTTTGCATGTACCTCATCTGATTCCTGCTGCAGCTGAAGAGACCACAGGGGTTTCTCAACAAGAAAATACAGGGCCTGCAAACCATGCATGACACATGTAGATAGACTGAAAGCATTGTCACTGTACTCTGTATTATATAGGCTGCTGATAGGTGACTTGTGCCTGGCCTATAGGCCAGTCTCTGACCCTGCCCTGATGGAAATTCTGCCTATCCACAAATCTAATAGCACAGCAGTAACTCACTTGGGATGTTAACCTATCCTGTGACATTAACAGAACATGCTTGAAAGACAGCAGATGACATCAGCAGAGCCTGTTGAGAGGAAGATGTCAATACTAGTATCCCACATGCTGGTGTAAAATGCTCTCTCTAATGTCAACCATGTGAAGAAACATACACATGTACACACACACACACACACACACACACACACACACACACACACACACACACACACATACGTTGACTGCAGTGAGAACAGAACCCCTGCCTATCTAAATACACCAACTAGAGACCTCCATATTTAACACAAGCACCGCAGCACACATGACTTGGAGAGTGTCGGAGAGCACTTTATAAGTGATGACATCAGTAGTGTCTGATGAGGAGAAGATGGTAATGCCTTTGTCCCACATGCTGGTGTAAAATGATCTCTCTAATGTCAACCAAGCAAAGAAACATACACACACACCAGTTGTCTGGGATGAGAACAGAACTTCTACCTATCTAAGGTATACCAACTAGAGATGTCCACTTTTAATGCAAGAGCCACAGCACAAGTCTGACTTGGAGATTGTCAGACAGCACTTTATAAGTGATTACATCAGCAGTGTCTGGTGAGGAGAAGATGGTAATAGCAGTGTCCCACATGCTGGTGTAAAATTCTCTCTCTAATGTCAACCAAGTGAGTGCACACACACACACACACACACACACACACACACACACACACACACAAACACACACACACCAGTTGATTGCAATGAGATTAGAAAGCCTACCTTTCTAAGGTACACAAACTAGAGAACTCAATACTTAATGCAAGCACCATGGCACAAGTCTGACTTTTACAAAGCTGCAGTACAATTTATAGTGGATGACATCATCAATGGATGCATGAGAAAAGATGTTGTGAGGCCTGAATGAAATGGATGTGAAGGCCTGTACAACTGTCAAAATATTGTTATTCCATGGGTTTGTAGTGATGACTAAAGGATATACAATTATGCTCTTCTGACTAGACACACACACACACACACACACACACACACACACACACACACACACACACACACACACACCACCCAATGACTGCAGCGAGATTAGAACCCCTACCTAAGTACACAGACTAGAAAATTCCGTATTTAATGCAAACACCATCATATACATTTGTCTTTTACAAGTCTGTAGGACAATTTATAGTAGATGACATCATCACTGGTTGTGCTCGGAAGCCTAAAGGAAATGGATGTGTAGGCCTGTACAACTATCAAAATATTGATAGTCCGTGGAATTGTAGTGATGACTGCAGTAGACAGAATTATGGTCATTTGACTAGACACACACTCACACACACACACACACATACATGCACACACACACACACACACACACACACACACACACACACACACACACAAACACACTCAAATGTTGACTGAAGTGAGATTAGCACCCCTACCTAAGTACACAGACTCGAGATGTCAGTAGTTAATGCAAGCACCACAGCACAGGTCTGACTTTTACAAGGCTTCAAGACAATTTATTGCTTATGCCATCAGCACTGGATGTTTGATGAAGATGTTGGGAGGCCTGTCTGAAATGGACAGCTATTCATGTACAACTGTAAATATATTTACCACATTGATGAGTGTACAAAGTACAACATTTGCTGTTGTGCTTCCAGTGTGCAAGTATACCTTAAAAAGACAGGTTTGCAAACTATTTGCAAACAGCTGCCCACATTACTACAAGTATTGGAAAATCTGAAAGTGTATTATCATTATAAAGATGTACATGGTATATAAGAAACCATTTATTTATTTATGTAGTGTAGTTGATGTATTTGTGATCAAGTACTGAGAGACCAAGTCTGAAGTGCATGCGTGGAGGTAACAGATTGCTGCACTGCAAATACATGTTCTTTTCTTAAAAGTGCATTCCCTTTGTTTATATTTTCACATGCACTTTCATGGGATGAAGACCAAATGGACAGTAAACATAAGTAATACAAGCACAATCAATGGAAAAGTGTTTTCCCATGTGAGATGCACATTCCTACTGCTTTCCCTGTTTGTGCATAGTTAAGTGGCAAGCAAATGTCAGCCTCTACCTCATTGATAAAATTATGAGAGTTCTAAGTACTGAGTGTATGAAACACACCTGCTGCTTTGCTAACTCTATGGCAGCAGGTGTAAATGAACTGACACATTTATTTTGGAACCCAGATGATATAGGGTTCGAATCCAGGTGTATCTAATAGTTTTAAATATGCATTGATAATTCACTGAAATAATTCTTTATTCTACATCCACTGTGTGTTACCTTAGTGTAGCATATTTAAGTGGCATTGTGCAGAGGTAACCACAACACTGAAGAGCCATTCACAGTCGCTTGGCATTGGTGAGCAATACCAAACTCAGCACAAAGACATAGAACAAAAAGTGAAGGGCTCCATTTTTTTACTTATGTGTGTTGTGTGTGATTCTATTCTTTGACCAGATTATAAGTGTTAAAATGGGGTAGATAGGAAAGTGGTAAAATGGGGGGGCAAGCAGGGGGAAGAACAAAGGGAAAGCAATATAGGAATGTGCAGTAGGGAGGTAGGAAAGATTCATACCTATCCACTTCTTCAACAGTGTAAAAATGAAAATATGTACAGCATATTATCAGAATTTGGACTGTCGCCATAACAAAGAAGGGTGGCAACAACATAATCATGTTGCATATCCAATTGGACCAAATCAAGTGTGTCAAGAAGAGATGTGTGCAATGTGGACAGCAATGTATGGGATGATATTTTTTTTGAAGGACAGGAACCCAATTTTTCTTAACTTCAGTAAGAGTAGAATGTTGGGTAAGGGACATAGGTATTTCTGGATCAGGTAAGTAGGATAGGTGAGGAAGCAGATGCAAACAAACAGGACAAACAAGACAAGACACAGGGATGGTGAGGGGCATGACAGGTTTGGATTAGGGAGGGGGCAACAGATGCTGATACCTGTCAAACGGCGGGGGAGGCAGTGAAAATCTAGTCCTCAACCACAGGACTGTAATCATCATCCCCTTACTCTGCTAGCAGTGCTTGCCATCTTCTCTTTCAGACCATAAGGGACACCAGCCTCTTCGTCCAGCATAGACATGCACCAATGGTGCTGTGCACAACCCTATACACCAACCATTTCATCTCCTCATTGGTGATAAAATCACCACCCCCACCAGTACTCTTGAAGAGTACCACAGCACCAGTTGCTTGGGTAGTGCTACCTGATGTGGATCATCCAGGTAGTGCAACAGAGGCAGTACTACCAGGTTGAGTCCCAGATGTGCTGTGTGTTGGTGCAGGAGCTGGTGAAGCAAGGGCAGGCTGAGCCACAGGGATTGGCCTACCTCCTGGTGCTGTAAAGCATTTTGTGATCTCTCAGAATTTGATGACATGGAAATGTTTTGACAACACATAGAAAAATAAAAAAGAGAGATAGGGACTGGGGTAGGAGAAAAAAATATATAATTAGTACCATCATATGTGACATACAATACATTATCACAGTAATAAAGTATTTTATCTCAACTTTTACATTTACGTATACTTCTCACCAATTACAAACTATAAGTAAGGATTGTTCAACGTAATCCTTGCAATGTGCATATATTGCACATATGCTTGGTCCAGTTATACAGATTAAGTTAACAGTAGGGTATTTATGCCACTTTTGTTGAAATTAAATTATGTAATATTTTTAAAGGATTTTACTATATATTTGTTACTTGTGGTATTTGAACCCACAATGTCTGACTACAGTCTTAGACTTGAGCCCTACAGTTGTCTTGTGCTACAGACTGAAGCATGTATACTTGCTTTTACATTTAGGATATGCATGCTTACTTTGCTACAACTGTATAGAAAATAAATAAATTTAGCTAAAATAATAATTCTGTTCTGTTGCATACATATCCCTTGCTTCCCTCAGTCTCTCTAGATGCTCAGCATGGGCCTCTCTATTTGTCATGATCTCTGTGTTGGCTGTGGAATAAAGAGAACAGAATTATGCATACCAGTCTTGCCTATATGCAGCTTTCTATTTACTATAAATTCTCTTTATCAGTATACTTACACCACTGTGGGATGCTAGCAGTCCTGAACTCATCCAGACACTTTTCAGGTCATTAAAGTGATGCCTATATGTCTACATTGTTTTCCAGTGTGTGGAATGCCAGTCGCACTGGGGACAGCCTCGGCCAGACTATAAAAAGCCTCATACTTGTACTGGGAGCCAGTATAGTCCCCCTGCAAAAGCCTTCAGCTTTGGTGCTTTACTAGGAGTCCATTGAAGATTCTGGACTCCTCAACACTCCACCTCTGTTCCCTAAATTGGGCACCTTCCCTTCTACCACCAGACATGTCCAACCAGAGAAAACAGCAAAAGTTAAGAATGATTTCCCATCAATGCCTGTTATCCCATTTACCGGTAGTGCTCAAACTCAATGTTGCCAACTGCATTTGTGTAACAGTAAGTAGAGAGCAGCTGTGCCAAACAGAGAGGAAAGCAATTTTTGAAATTGGAAGATTAATCTGACACTTGGCATTGGTTTGAGGGTTGTTTGCTCCTGGAACTGTTATATGATTTCACTTTGTAGACATGTACTGGGGGCATACATTTTATGATCTAACACATTTTTGGAGGGTTTCACACACTGATAAAAATAATTTTTACAATGTGGGATTCAAACCTATCCATGAAGACAAAACATTTTCTTCCACAGCAGCGATTTTTCATCCTTGCGAAAGAAGTGTTTCTTAGACATACTCATTATTTACATATAAATACACATGACAGACTTAGGGGTTAACCATGTATGTGTGTGACCTAATAAGGTCCTGGTTTATACATCGCTGTGTGTATGACTATTATTGAATTATGAAGACCACCCAAGGCCAGAGAACACAATTATGATTACAGAAACATATTAGTCAGTATACCCTCACTCACACAAATAATTCATATGAGTTTATTAAAATTGAGTGTACAACCCTTAATAAAATTGGAAGCATGTAATATTTTTATGAGAATTTTAATATAAAGTAAAATGGAACAACAGTAAAAATATTTGGAATTTGATGTATTAGAACCTAGGATCATGTGTATTGCAGCCATACACTTATACCTGATGCCACAGGAATAGTTAAAAAACAGTTGGATAGTTTCATATTCATTATTAACTTCTGTGTGTTAACTGCTGCTCAACACTGCTTACCATGTTTGTGTGGTACCCAACATACTTGATACAATGTATCTTGTCTACTGTCCGCTTCCTCTCTACAGGTGTTATAGACCCTTTTGGTGTTGGGGAAGGTTGCTAACCACCAAGCAGCGCTACTTAGCACATTTGCACAATGGAAAGTAAAAACTGCAATAATGTATCCTTTTGAAATCGAGAATGTCTGCAGGTGTTCTGTCTGCTTCATGTGTGGGTCATTACTCCAGGTTTGCAGGATGGTAAATGATGCACAAACGTGAGAAGCAATGCTAAACTTAATCTGTCTATGTGAGCGGCGTTTCTTAGGTTTCATCCTTAAAAGAGAAATGTGGGACTTGAACTATGATCTACAGATAGTATATACTATGTGGATGATCGTGTTTAGCAGATGTGTCACACACTCACACACACACACACACACACACACACACACACACACACACACACACACACACACACACACACACACACACACATGATTCACAGGGGTAGTTTATGCATTGGTTACCATAGAAGTAACATGACATTTATTGCATTTATCCATTTCCCGTGTTTGCACTAAGCAGCCCACCACTCAAATATTGGTCATCATCATCATCTTCTTTCAGCTGTTCCCGTTAGGGGTCGCCACAGCAGATCATCTGTTTCCATTTCTTCCTGTCCTCTGCATCTTGCTCTGTCACGCCAATCACCTGCATGTCCTCTCTCACCACATCCATAAACCTTATCTTAGGCCTTCCTCTTTTCCTCTTACCTGGCAGCTTCATCCTTAGCATCCATTTCCCAGTATACCCAGCATCCCTCCTCAGTACATGCCCAAACCAACACAATCCCGCCTCTCTTGCTTTGTCTCCAAACTGTCCAACCTGAGCTGACACTCTAATATACTGATTCCTAAGCCTGTCCATGCTAGTCACACCCAGTGCAAATCTTAACATCTTTAATTTGGGTCTATATTATATCATCGAACGCTTAAAAAAGCGAACGCTGATTGATCGACCTAATTTAAGTGAAAGCTTACAATCTCGAACTGTCAGATCAGCGATTTTTTCCCAGGGAAAAAAATCGCTGATCCAAAACACATACACACAACACAAGCACACCAAACAAACAGAAATCCACACACATACACCTAAAATCTGATACCTAACCCTACACTAAACTATGCACACACCACTAACTATCCACTTACCTTAACCCAAACCCTAACCCTAAGGTCCGTCACTATCCCACACTCACCTCACCCGCTCCCTAACCCTAACTCACTTAAATCCGCCCTAACCCTCATGTCCACTCAATCGCACACACACCTAACCCGAGCCCTAATCCTAACTCACCTAAATCACCCTAACACTCACATCCACACAATCGCACACTTACCTGAATCCGACCAGTAACTTTCCACCATAACACTGAAAATACCAAAGCAACAGAAACGGACAACCAAATTCTTTCTCTAGGAAAAAATTCGAGTTTCTGCTGCTTCGATATTTTGCAGTTTCGCGAAAATAAGTTAGATCAATCAGCGTTCGCTTTTTTAAGCGTTCGAGGATATAATATAAACCCTTCAATTCTGCCACTTCCAGCTCTGACTCCTGCCTTTTTGTCAATGCCACTGTCTCCAACTTATATAACATAGCTGGTCTCACTACCCTCTTGTAGACCTTCCCTTTCACTCTTACTGGTACCCGTCTGTCACAAATCACTCCTGACACTCTTCTCCACCCATTCCACCCTGCCTGTACTCTCTTCTTCACCTCTCTTCCACACTCACCATTACTCTGAACCATTGATCTCAAGTACTTAAACTCATCCACCTTTACCAACTCTACTCCCTGCATCCTCACCATTCCTCTATCCTCTCTAGAGCATATCTCCACCTCTCCAGGGTCTTCTCAACCTGGTCCCTACTCTCACTACAGATCACAATGTCATCTGCAAACATCATAGTCCACGAGGCCTCCTGTCTGATCTCATCTGTCAACCTGTCCATCACCACTGCAAATAAGAAAGGGCTCAGAGCTGATCCTTGATGTAATCCCACCTCCACCTTAAACGTATCTGTCACTCCCACTGCAGTCCTCACCACTGTCACACTACCCTCGTACATATCCTGTACAACTCTTACATACTTCTCTGCCACTCCCGACTTCCTCATACAATACCACAACTCCTCTCTAGGCACCCTGTCATATGCTTTCTCTAAGTCCACAAAGACACAATGCAACTCCTTCTAACCTTCTCTGTATTTCTCCAACAACACTCTCAGAGCAAACATTGCATCTGTAGTGCTCTTTCCTGGTATGAAACCATACTGCTGATCACTAATCATCACCTCCCTTCTTAACCTAGCTTCCAGTACTCTTTCCCATAACTTCAAGCTGTGGTATTAAAAAAAAGAATATATATATATATATATATATATATATATATATATATATATATATATATATATAATGCGGCGGTGGTGCTGCGGTAGCGTTGTCGCCTCACAGTTAGAAGTTGCACGTTCAATTCTCAGTTAGAGCGACTTGTGTGTGTCGACATGCATGAATGGGCGTTCCTTCGTTGAAGGTTGTGCGTTAGGCCTGGCAAGCCATCATGTAAAAATCTACTGCCAATCATTAGCAGACCGGAGTTCTGCTGTGGCGACCCCTAAAAAGCCGAAAGACAGAAGAAGATATATATATATATATATATATATATATATATATATATATATATATAATAAAAAAACAGTATGAAATAAATGTTAGTACACATGAAAGATTTTTACACAACTCTGGATTTGAATTCTCAGACCAGTGAACCTATAAAACATAGTAATGGTGTATTATACCTCTTTGCCTTAGAAACAGCTTTGGACCAGGAATGAAAATCATTGCGCATACAAGCAAGTCCAGTATCTTCTACAGTATTAACAAGACATATGGCACTTGTACACTTCTGAGTTGTTTGTACATATGTTAATTTCAAATGTAGTGCACTGAGTGATCACACAACCATTTATGACTATTGTTTGTAGAAACACAGCTCTGTCTTACCTTTGTGTGGTGTTCATTCTTCTCTTACCTGAGCAGTAAATGTGAGACATGCAGTCTGTGAGGCATTGTGTATCATTCTCCTTAAAATGTGTGAAAATATTAAATGGCAATAATATACAATTTTCAACAAATCCAGCGGAGGTTTGATATTACTGAACAGAAACTGTGAAATGTGTGCTGGTTACTAACATTTAAAACCTTGACACAATTACTTCTACATGTTGTAAGTGTAGAGATATGCAGTAAGAGTACTAAACCAACACAGCTGCAGGTAAAAGCCAAAGACACTTTAATACATGCAAAATAATAAAAACATATTAAGCATTTTCACGGTATGTTGCCATCGCTTCATCAGACTAGTTATGAAGAACATCCAAATCATTTAAATAACAAATCAATAAAGCAATTAGAACATCAATTAAGCACTCATTACTTTAAAGTGCCAGTACATAAAACACTAAAATCTTAACTTATAGAAGACAGAATCAATGTTTCAAAGGTCTAGCCATCAAAAATGGTTTGAGGGAGACAACCTCATTTAAGCCAGGTACTTTATCAGCATTCAAGGATAGAATCCACTTCTGTTCAACTGATTCAGTCCAATCCCTAATGCCCCCCCCCTTAACTTCTCAGAAATAATCTCAAGCACTAAAAATCTAAAACAATGGTCTGCCCCATGGTTAATAATATGTTTAGCCAGCGCATTAGTATCCTTCCTTTTTTTTATGTCTCTTTGATGTTCCAAAATCCTGTCCTTCAATTGTCTATTACTCATTCCTACATAAAAAGCATGACATTTGATACAATAACTAAAGTAAACTATATTACAGGTTCTACAATCAGCATAAAAATCTGTTTCTAATTTAAAACGCATATTAGGATGTACATAATTGAAATCTGTATGAATGAATTTACATGCTGTGCAGTTCCTACATTTAAAAGTACCTTTCCTATCTGATATCATTCCCTTATTACAAACAAAAGTATTATATCATAAAAGCCTTTTCAGTGACTTAAAGGAAAAATGTGGAACTGTGTCTATAGCATCTTTTAACTCATCCACAGTGTCTAATATACGCCAATTCCTTCTAACAATTTCACATACACCATGTACATCAGAAGAATATGTTAGAGGGAATCTAATCAGCTCTTGTCTTTCTGTTGCCTGAATAGTTTCGGAACTGGTTCTATCCGCGTAATAGGGCCTACATTTACCCCCTTTCTCTTTGAAAGCATATGTAATACATTCATTAACATCTACAATTTGTACCCTCTATTCAGAAAATCCACTTTCAGTTGTAATAGGGAATGATATCAGATGGGAAAGGTACTTTTAAATGTAGGAACTAGACAGCATGCAAATTCATTCACACAGGTTTCAATTATGTACATCCTAATATGCATTTTAAATTGGAAACAGATTTTTATGCTGATTGTAGAACCTGTAATATAGTTTATTTTAGTTATTGTATCAAATGTCATGCTTTTTATGTAGGGATGAGTAATAGACAGTTGAAGGACAGGATTTTGGAACATCAAATAGACATCAAAAACAGGAAGGATACTAATGCGCTGGCTAAACATGTTATTAACCATGGAGCAGACCACCATTTTAGATTTTTAGTGCTTGAGATTATTTCTGAGAGTTTAAGGGGGGGATATTAGGAATCAGACTGAAACAACTGAACAGAAGTGGATTCTGTCCTTGAATGCTGATAAAATGCCTGGCTTAAATGAGGTTGTCTCCCTTAAACCATTTTTGAAGGCTAGACCTTTGAAACATTGATTCTGTCTTCGATAAGTTATGATTTTAGTGTTTTATGTACTGGCACTTTAAAGTAATGAGTGCTTAATCGATGTTCTAATTGCTTTATTGATTTGTTATTTAAATGATTTGGATGTTCTTTATAACTAGTCTGATGAAGCGGTGGCAACTTACCGTGAAAGCGCTTACTTTGTTTTTATTATTTTGTATGTATTAAAGTGTCTTTGGATTTTACCTGCAGCTGTGTTGGTTTGGTACTTTTACTGGATATATCTTATCTTATTTTAAGCTACCATTCCTTATTCTGTTCCCAGCATTTACTTTTTAAGCTTATTGTAAGTGTAACCTGGCTGACACACCCACTGGAGGTAAGGGAGTCTGAATTGCTGTTGTGTTTTCCTTCTCCCTTCTAATAATCATTCACAGTTGCAATCTATTAGCACAAACACTGAGGAAGTGCCTGAACTATGTTTACATTTGCTGCACAGAGCCAATAGTTTGGGATTCAACAATTCTAATGAGTTCATGCCTCATTTGCATTTTCACCATGCTCACAGGTCTGAATCTACATATAAAAAGGGAACCATGTAGCTAGAGAACCTGAAGGTGAGGAGACTTGTTTATGTGAACAACACAGAAGAAGAATGCTATTACTTTGAATTTATCTGCACAGCAGTTTACTAATATTGATAAGGTATGATTGCATTTTTCAATTATATACTGGATTTGCTCACATCACTAGGAAATATATATATATATATGTATTAGCAAATGTTACTTTTAAATGTATCCACTTCTTAGAAGTTTACTGATGGTGTAGGCATTTTTGTCAGAGCATTTTACTTTCTCAGATGCATAGCCTTATTAATGTTCATCACAAGTGTTAATGTTACAACTGTTTCTCTTTACACTCTTTTATTGTTATTTCAATGAAATATAAATGTCTTATATTGTCAATGACACAGGGGTGTTAGCCTTCTAGGATGGCCCATAGACATCTCTAGCATAGTACTACCCACAGGTAGAGGTGACTGGCAATGGCATAAACATGAATGTTCTGTAGTAAATGTGTACACTTTTTGGGACAGTTTGTTTGATAGGACTTATAACAATTCACTGATGTTTTATTCCTTTGCTTGTTACAAAAATGCCATTTGCCAGTTTGTTTGAGGGTGGGGGAGCCAAGTTCCTTTTCTGTGTTGGCACAACCAAAATGTTTTTACAGAGGTTTGCTTTCCTATTGTTACTCCTTTGTTTTGCATCAGATCTTGGTTTGTGTGTGACCGTGATATGTTATAACCACATAACCCTTTTTTATATTTGAAAAACATGAAAGTTTTTGGTTTCTCTAGTGGGTAATATTGAAAAACTAATAATATGTGTTATACTTAGGTAGGACTTTTATTTATGTGATATTCATGTGTAGTATCTTTCTCTTGTGTTTTATGTCACCTAGGATTATGGCACCCAAATGTCCCAAACCCCACAACCCCCCCTTCATCCAAACATTTTGGCAACATGGTGCATTTCTGCTTGAGAGAGGACATGGAGATATGTCCAGAAGAATGCAAATTTTGATCCATATAGCAAAACATGTGAACGCTGTTGGGGGAAGCAGCAGGACATATGATCAGGTGCATCATAGGGCCACTGACATGATTTCATTGGTCTGGAGGAGAGCAGCTGCAGTGGCCTGTGATCAGCTGGCTACCGGAGGGGAGGGGGGCTGCTACACAGCTACCACTGACACCAAATGAAGAGTTTCTTTTCCTTGTCAGGGATCCAGAGAGCCAGTAAAAAGTGTACAACAGCATCTGATTGATGTTGGTGGTGCTGTTTCAGGGAGTACAAGTGTGTCCCAGGAGGAGTTTCTGGGTTGGCTTACCTATGTCAATTTTTAAATATTTATTGTATAGTAAAATATTGAAAGCAATACTTAAGTTGGTTTAATATATTTTTTGGGGGGACTAGATATAGATTGATACAGTTAACAACACATTCTTGTTCATTACATATGGGCTTGGGGTGGATGTGTCATCCAAGTTTCAGTTAAATTAATTGCTAATGGACATATAAAGGCCAAATTTCCCCCCTGTGTTATTGTTATTGTGATGGTGGTGTCCTTACATTTTGCTTAACTTCTTCCAGGACCATCCTCCCTAGCAAGTGTGGAGTCATTTACACATGGTAAGCTAAACATTTTTATTTCAGTATTGATGAGCATTTCACAGAAATATTAATTTAACCTTAAGTGTGAGGTGAGTTTAAGGACTGTGTCTGTATTGCTGTACCATCTATGATAATAGAGTTAGTTTGTTAGCATATATTGAACTGTAGTAGTATAGCTATTTATTTATTTCCTGTGTTTGTTGCTTATTATCAGAGGTGATCTTGACAGTGGAAGTGTAGGACTCTTACCACCTGATGTCAGAGTATTGGCAGACTCTGATGGTGATGGTGGCTACAGCCATGGGGTGCAGAGGTTGAATCTACACTGAGCTTGAAATTCAGCCATCCCCTGTAATTCCACAGGACACAGCCAGTAGACCCATGCAAACTCATCCCAGTGAACCCTCAAACATTAAACTGGTGGAGGGTAAGACACTTGATCAGGGCAGTGTGATTACTGCGTCTTCAGTACCTGTTGACTCTGGCTGTAGCCAAAATGTGGGCAAGGTGCCACGCAGGATAGTTGTTAAGGCTGCTAAGAGGAGGCCTGCTGTACATCCTCCACCTGATCCTGGTGTGCCTTTCTGTACCACTTGACATATGTTTAAAGCCATCATGGAGGTGCAGGCACATTCCAATAGGGCTTCTGAGGAAATGCTTAGGATTTTAGATGTGGCATAGGCTAACATGCATGACTGCCTCCATCATGTTGCCAATTCAATGGATCAGATGAATGACATGGAACGGGTGGTGTCTGTGATGGAACGTCTGTTGGAAGGAGGATTGCATCCATGTGGGCATAGGTCAGCAACATCTTCTGATGTTAGCCATCATGGTCATGCCCAATCATGCTCTCATAGTGGCACTACTTCCATTGCTCCATCAGTGGTTGAAGTAACCACACCCAGACCTGGAAGGCCATGGGACCATGGTCCAGGGGGTGCTCATGAGGAGAACTCATCCAGCAGACATTGTTCATGTTTAGGTAGCAGCAGTGCCTCTGACAGTGGGCGTGGATGTGCCAGTGCAACTTGTAGCAGAGCCAGTTCTTGGGGTCAGGGACAACGACGATGAACTGTAACCTCTACCATACATGACTCACACCTATCTGATATACTAGGACATAGAGTTAGAACAGTACTTGGCTGTGTTCTTGCAGACATTTACACACCACTTTCACCTTGAGCACCCCTACAGACACACAAACATAATTACATGGGTCATTCGTGACGCTTAAAGCTCATTCTGTCTCAGTGGCCATTTGATACTTTATCCAAATGTCTGCCTGTTTCTCTTACTTAGTCTCACGCACTCACTATTTATTGTGTCAGCCTAGGTCTCCTGCCACCTCCCCAACACACAACACCCTGTGCAAATAATGATTATTTTTTATGCTTTGGATTCAGAGATACATAAGTCTTTTGTCTGATGCTTAGGTTGCATAGCTGACTTAGTGCTTAGTATACTTGTTTTTGTGATGCTGTTTTGCAAATTGTAATGCTTTCTTACGGGATTTTGTAAAGTGTACATCCCTCCCAAACTCTTAGACCAACAAAGCTGGACCAAGCCATAAACAAAAATGCAACAAAGGCACAACAATGGGGAGAGTTTTTAAACAATTATTGTCTTACAAACTTAGACAAGTTGATGGAATAACAGTGTTTGCATTACTATTTGTATAGCAAAAAATACCTCCAAGGAGTAAACATCCCACTCAGAGAAATAAATCCAAAAATGACACAGGAAAGTGTGAAGCAGCAGTGGAACAGACCAAGGCCAGCCAGGACCATAAACACATAGCCAAGTCAATGAATATATATAAAAATGGTTTAATATAACAGCAGTGATGCAAAAATAAGACTGAGGTAAGCGCTCTCACCGAAATGGCTTCTTCAGACCATATAAATCATTGAATATCACTTACATAAATACACCCCCCAACCCAATCAAATCAGTTAAACAATTAAGACAATTACCTTAAAGCAACATCACTAAAACAAACAAACAAAATATATATATATATATATATATATATATATATATATACAAAAACACCATACTGAAGCAAAAATATATCACATTTAAATAGTCAATCCTAACCTCATATATATTACAAAATATATATATATATATATATATATATCTAAAATACACTGGCATATTAGATTTGAGAGTTTAATACTTAGGGCTCTAGATTTCAGGATTGGTTTTTGTGGTGCTTTATCACTGAGGCCAAATTCTCAATCTGCCCTTAACGTAATTATCCATCTAACCTCCCTACTCTCCGTATAGTTCCTGACATCCCCTCCACGTGAATTAGGTGTAGTAACCTCAATGACCAGGAATTTAAATGTATGTTCAGGACCCTTTTGTATTACATGCTTAGAGAGAGCATTGTTTTCTGATTGAATTCTAATATGATATAAATGCTCTCTAATTCTGCCCTTCAACATCCTGTCAGTCTTCCCCACATAATATGACATACATGATATACAGTGTGCTAAATAAACAACATGATTTGTTAAACAGTTAGCTATAACATTGAATCTATATTTATATCTCATCTCCGGATATATAAAACAACCACTATTATCTATATTCCCACAAAAGTTACAATGACCACATGAGGTTGTGGAACGAATACCATCAATAGCAATCCCATTCATACTATATTTGGGGTAGCACAGCATCCTCTTCAAATTCAATTTATTCTTATAGAGAAAAACAGGTGTATCCCCCACAATATATTTAATCTTGGGGTCCACTGTTAAGGAACCCCAATTCTTCCTAATAATATCTCTTATAATATTAATATCATGAGTGTAAAACATGGGTACCTTCATTTCCTTTCTACCTTTCTCCTTATTACAATATGTTTCATCCATGACCCTATCAGAAAAATAGGGTCGAGCCAAGTTTCCCCTAAGAGCCGGTATTTCACCTAATTTTTTGTCAGTTTCTCCATCATTGTAACCCCTTGCTAACAACTTATTTTTCAAGTCCAACAATTCCATATGAATGCCCTCATCAGAGGTATTTAACCTTGATTATAAGAGCTATTATCAAGGAGAATTGGGTTAGTTTAACCATCCTGAAATTCATTTTTGGATTACTATTTTTATGTTTGTTCTGAGGGATATGAAGTCTTAAACTGAAATGTGTGCCATTATTTTATAACTTCACTCTTTAATGATTTGCCATTACAAACATATGAGGCCAAAATGTGGACATTCAGTGAGAATGGATGTAAGGCCTATTAGTTGATAGAGGACACATGTATTCACATTAGTCAGTGCTGTCTTGATGTAGTTGTTGTAAAACAGCATGCAAGGATATGACATTCATCTATATTCTTAGAGATTTTTTTGTGTGTTCCAGGTTCAGTACTTATCTTGGAAATCCAACAGGTGCAAAAGTTTTAGTTCATGGCTAACTCTGTCTGATGCTAGCAGTACTGGGCCATTACACAGGTAAGTAAAGGTTATGAGTGTTGCCTGGCATCAATGTTACTGTATTAATGTGCATAGGATGAAGGTTTTAGCTCCTTAGGTGGTGATCATGTGTGCTATCCATTGCCTCTTGGCTAGTATGAAGCTATACTGTGCACATCTCCATCTGCCTACATCCACAGTGACTGCTGGTTCCCCCTCTGACTCCTCAACTGCATCTGGCTGTGGTGACCTTGCCAGTGGTGGTGAGATGTCTGGCCCTTCCCCTTGCAGTTTATGCTGAAGCTGTTTTCTCATGGTAATGTTGTAGATCATGGCACAGATGGTGAATATTTCAGCACATGTATGGGGATTGTACTGCAGGGCTACCCCAAATGTGTCAAGGCACAAGAACAGCAAATTTGCAGCCCAAACACACACTCTGTGATATTTCTTGTTTGAGTGTGTGCCTCATTATAGTGTTCATCATTTGGTGTGTCAGCATTTCTGATGGGGCGTCATCAACCACGGTTCCATTGCATAACCAGCATTCCCCAGTAAATGATCCTCTTGGATATCCCCCTAGTAAACATCGTATGCTGTTAAGAGTTGTGCCAGATATGTGAGTTGTGGTGACTGCCTGGGTTGCCAGCACACACATTTAAGATGATTCCCTTAGCATTACACACGACCTAGTAGTTAATGGAGTGGTAGCCTTTCCCTGTTCCCTGAGTGGTGCTTTGATTTCTACATGTGTACAGTCTTTGGCACCCAGGACTTCAGGGTAGTGTGCTACAGGATAGAACTCCTGCATAGTTCTGTCTGTGTCCTCATGTGTACAGGTAAAATATATGTACTCTCTGGCATGTTGCACCATAGCATTCAGGAATTGATGGAGGATCCTGGATGCTGATGACTGTGACACCCCAAGCATGTCTCCTGCTGGTCTCTGGAAGGTTCCTGTATCTAAAATTCTAAGTGTTGCACATACCTTAGTCTGCACTGGGATTGGTTTCCCTCAGTTTGCCCTTGCTCTCAGTTGAGGATGACAGAAGTTGCAGAGTTCTTGTAGTATGTTTCTATCCACCCTGTGGCAGTCTATAATTTCCATCTCATGCAGATTATGAAAAGTTAAATGGGGCCTAGAAACCTTTCTCCTTCTTGGCTGTGGTCTTTTAGCAACAACAGCATAGACATGAGCCAGCTGCACATACACATGAACAAGAGCAACAGCAACCCCAAACATTCTTTCTGTGTAACCTAGTTTCCATGGCCATATTCCAGTAGGTTTGGGAATTTGCAGGGAAAACCAGCAATGAGTCTACTTGGTTGCTTTATAGCTTGTTGAATAGCTCCTCCATCTTGGATTAGTTGATTAGCATACAATTCAGCTGCTTATGCAGTAATTAGCATGCCACAATGTTTACCGAGTTCATGTGGCTCTAGACGGTGTGTAGAGCCACTTAATGAATACAACACACTGCACTATCATGTGCATTTCTAGCGGCCCATGTAGGGTTCATTGAATCTGCAACATAAAAAATAATGGACTGTAGTATAAGGCTGAGATCAGAATTTTATTTTTATAATTAGCTAGTGATCAGTTCATAATGTAGTAAATTTAGAATGTCTGTCATTAGATCACTGTTGAATGGCCAAAGCTATTTGGTTTACATTATGCCAAGTTTATGACCAACCAGCCAGCACCTCTAAGCTTAAGGGCATTTTTCATGCACTGCTAACTGCTAGGAGCTTAAGCAGAGCTCCATATTAAAGGCAGAGTGCCAAAGGCCTCAGAGCACTTCTCCTGCAGACTTCATGGAACTGGCAGTCAGCTAGCAACCCTTCAAAGCTGGTCACATAAGTTATCTTCTGGAGAAAACCTTCCACTAACTTATTTTCCTCAGGAAAACTTGTGTTTCTTCTGTGACAGTTAAATGTTTTTTTGGCTAGGAAACTGTTTTGTGCACAGTTTCATTGTGTTATAGTATTTTACCTCAGTAAATGATTGAGTGAGCTATTTGTAGTTTAATTTGATGTTTTCCACTCATATTGTTTTAATAGTTGCATGTTTGGGACAGGATTTGATGCTTTTTGGGCACTTTCAGTGTGTGTTTTTACCCCAAAACCTGTTTTTAGGATGTCTTGAGATCTACAGACTCCTTCAGGTTCCACTTCCAGGTTTAAAAGCTTCCTTCACAGCTGGACCTAGAAAATTGTCAAGAAGTTTTTGGATTTCAGGCTGGCTCTTTCTTTGCCAGAGCAGCTGATGGGTGACTGTTGTGGCCTGACGTTGTTCCTCGGACCACTCATCATTTCCCCGTTTCCCTCTGGTGAAGCACCTACAGCCATTAACAACCAGAGGATAAAAGCATCCTCTGCAGCTGAAGGATTGCCCTCTTCAGGCAAGAGAGAACAACTCTTGTCAGTCTTTGGTGATGGGGTGGATATAAGTATACAACAAGGCCAGGAAAGGAATCCTGAGATCTGGAAGATTGTACCTGCTTTAAGTTAGTCTTTTTTACAGGGATTCTCCTAGGAAAAGAAATCATAAAAGTACAAATATGGATCATAAAGTACAAATATGGCATGTCTATTTCTATGGACAAGGAAGACTTGTTGGGATTTGTCAGGGAATTGATGCCTGCTTTCAGTGTGCCTGCTACCTCTTCTGATAAGAAAAGAAAAGAAAAGAAAAGGAAAAGTGTCCTCTGTCTTTCTGACACTGATTATTAGTCAGAAGTGTAGGGATTGGAGAGAATGTTGTTCTTTAGGGTAGTCTTCACAAGCTGAAGTCTATGCTTCTGAGGAAAGCATAAGTTCATAGGTTCATAGGTAGGTACTAGGCTACTGGCCCAAGGGCCTAAGTAAGCCTAGCCAACAAGGTTCCCTGGCTTACGCCACCCACGAAAGTTAATTTCCTGTACCCCTGTCGAGCAGAGCCACAGAAGTGATCCACGGGTTGTATTTCCTATTTCCCATCCACTCATCAAGATTTTTCTTGAAGAGTGCTAAGGAGGAACTTTGCTTGACATAGATGGGCAGCTTGTTCCAGAGTATAGAAAGTCTCTGGGACAAGAATTTATCCCTCCAGCAAGTCCTGTTTATTGTGGTGACAAGGTTTAAGTCCCTAGAGTGTGTAGCTCGAAGGGATTGGGATTTCTTTAGGTGTAGCATGTCCAACAGCTCCGGGTTTAACATAGCTTTATATGTTAGGCAGAGATCTCCTCACAGTAGGCGATATGCTACAAAGTAAAGCTGGAGTTTTTTCAGATGGTCAGTGTAGGGCATCTGTTTGAGGCCAGAAATCCTATTTGTGAGGTACTTCTGTGGCCTTTCCAGCTGCTGCAGATGTCTTGTGAGGTGCATTCCAAAAGGGGCATTGTACTCTATAATGGGTCTAATGAGTGTCAAGTAGAGGGGAAAAATGACCTCTTTTTTCCTGGATAAGAACCCTTTTGTGATGAGGTGTGCCACATAGAAGGATTTCCTGACTGCTGTGGTGATGTGATTATCAAAGGAAAAACTACTGTCCACCTGGGTCCAAAGGTCTCTTATCACACAGTCGATGTTAAGTAGACTGCCGTTGATGTGGTAGTTCATGGGTACAGAGTTTTTACCAAAGGGGTTGACAATGCACTTTTTGGCACTGAGCTTGAGGCCGTGCCTCTGACACCAGGCGTCTGTCTCAGTGAGGCCCTTCTGTAGGATGTCCACATCATTTGGGGACTCGACTATGGCTCCTAGTTTTCAGTCGTCTGTGAACTTCATTAGCCAGAGGCCTTCTGTGTTAGCCTGTTCTTCAGAGAAGTAGATACCAAACAGGAGGTCCCAGGACTGAAACCTGTGGTACTCCACTTGTCCCTGGTTTGAAGTCAGATTTGGAATCTGCAACTTTTACAGTCTGGTTTCTGTCAGTGAGCCAGTTGGCGACCCATCTTGTGACGTAGGGATTTATACCTAGTTTAGTGAGTTTATTATTGAAAAAACAAGGAACTTACCACCACAGTAAAATAAACGTAAAACTTTAATAAGCAAAACAAACTTACTCCTCAGAACCAGGACAAGCGCTTTCGGCAATATGCCTTCTTCAGATCCTGATTAATTAGTCCTGAGTATTCTATTTTTAAAAGAATAAACTTCCAATCAAAATCCCAGTTTTATAGTCAGATGACAATTTGAAATATATGCAAATGATCATAATTTACCAACCATTAAAGCTAGCCAATCAATCTTTACAGACATAAGGAATTTCACTTTTCAGCCATTCAAAAAAATCTTTATGGTTTCTTCCTCGTATTCTCCTCCAATAAAAAGAACTTATTCAGTCCAAGTCCTCTGGCCAATGATAAACATAGGCTTGTCAAGCCCTCTATTATCATCCTATAAAAACCTCTTTAGTCCCTTCCTATATATTTTTCTTCAACAGAAGAGAACTTATTAATTCCTTGCTTCTTGGCCTATAGTAGGTTTGAACTTGTCAAGTGCCCTGTTACCAACCAATGCATATCTCAGCCTTTATATCAGTCAACCAATGAAATCCCAAGAAAAACAAAATAATTTTCATTTTGTCCAAAGATAAATCATTTGCATTTTTTACAATTAAAAACTCATTCAGTGACCATTAATTAAGGCTAAATTCAAAATAACTTTATAGTTACAGCATTCCTTATCAAGAAACTGTGTTTATAAATCTCTGTAGAAACAACAAGCTAGTGATCCTATCCACAGGGTGATACTTCTTTCGAAGCTAACTGCATTTTAGTGAATTATAACTAATTTGGATCCAATAAGGGGCATTTATGATTTGTACTTTTTCTTTTCTTTTTCTCTTTAACAGGAACATTTAATATACATTACTATTGAAAATGAAGTGGCTTTCCGCTATTCATTTTCTAGCCAATGAGCATATAGGATACACTTTTGTTACCATCATTTACCACTCACAAGTGGAGCATAGTATCTTAATTTGCATAACTTTTGTTCTCCAATGAGCTCCCACAGAAGCCAAAACTTCACTCTAGCCAATAGGAAACAATTAACAGAAAACTCTCCATATCGCTACAAATCCAGCACCTCTCCAATCTTCGAGAGTCTCTCCACAGAGTTGTTCGCCCATCATTGACCACACAATTGTTTCCAGACTACTCCGAGACTTGGTATTCACTACATCTCAAAGAACAAGCCTTTATACAAACATTACTTAATTTTTCAGAGTAAGCTAGTAATCCCATCCGCAAAGTTGTAATTTTTTTAGAGTTTAAGCTGCATCTTTGATAAGTTTTAATTAGTTTGGGTCCAAAGAGAGTACACTCATATTTGTATTTCTTTCTTTCACAGAAATATTTAGCAAGTATTTACTATTGAAAGTACAGTGGCTTTTGCTATTCATTTCCTAGCCAAAGAGAATGTAAAATTCACGTTTCCAACCAACAAATACCACTCACAAACAGAACATGGTATCATAATTTATATAACCTTCGCTTTCCATTGAGTTCCCTTAGAAAGTTGGGACTTCGCTCTAACCAAATGGAAAACAATTGTCAAGAATACACCATATCTCTATATGTCTCATGGAAATTTGGTAGGCAAATAATGTCTTTTGAAGAGTTATGATTATTTCGTGAGCTGAAAGTTCACTCTAAATATATTACAACCAAACTCCAATAAATATGCTTAAAATTTTTCGTTTCCTCATAGTGAGGTGGATGATATTATTTCAGCTATTAATTTCTGGCCAATAAGCATACCAATGTCACTATAGTGATCAATCAAGAGACATCTGTCCGTAAGACTTGTCCAGAGGACTTGGACTGAATAAGTTCATTTTATTGGAGGAGAATACAAGGAAAAAACTGTAAAGATTTTTTGATTGGCTGAAAAGTGAATTTCCTTATGTCTGCAAAGATTGATTGGCTAGCTTTAATAGTTGGTGAACTATGATCATTTGCATTTATTTTGAAGTGCCATCTGACTATAAAACTGGGATTGTAATTGGAAGTTTATTCTTTTAAAAATAGAATACTCAGGACTAATTAATCAGGATCTGAAGAAGATATATTGCCAAAAGCAGTTGTCCTGGTTCTGAGGAATAAGTTTGTTTTACCTATTAAAGTTTTACATTTATTTTACTGTGGTGGTACGTTCCTTGTTTTTTCAGTATTTTCCTGTTTGTTCCTGGAATGCACTTTGGTAGTGTATACCTGATTTTTCCTTGGATTAGTTTAGTGAGTTTAGCTATAATTCCGGAATGGGGGATGGTGTTGAAAGCCTTGGCGAGGTCAAGATAGGCTGTGTGAACCACCTTACCCTCATCTATGGCTTTGGTGACTGCCTCAAAGAAATTGAGCAGGTTCAGAAGGCATGATCTGCCTTTCACAAACCCAAACTGGGTGGGGTCCAGAGTTTGGTGGCTACCAATGTCTTTGTTTATGAGTTCCATGATGATACGTTCCATGGCCTTGCAGGCCAGGCTCGTCAGGTTAATAGGGCGATAGTTCCCAGGATCAGTGGTGGCTCCCCCTTTGTGGAGTGGGATAACTGTTGCTGTGCACCATTCAGTGGGCACAAACCCTGACATGAGACTTATTATTGAATATGGTGCTTAGGTGGGGAGTCAGTTCGTTCTGAAATTCGTGTAAATCGCAGCCTGGGATGTTGTCCGGTCCCATGGATGCTGTGTTTTTGGTTTTAGAGAGTGCAGCTTTTACCTGCATAGATGTGATTACAGAGACTCTGCAGTCTTCCTTCCTGTATAGATATGAGCCCTTTAGGGGGTGAGAGGGGGGGGTAAAGTTAGCACTGAACCTATCTGCCAGGATGTTGGCAATATCAGTTGGTTCTGTAATTTTCATGCCATTGTGCTGTAACTCAGAGCAAATCTGGGTGTTGCCAATGAGATTCTTGACATAGCTATAGAATGCTTTGTGGTTGCCCTTAGAATCAGTGGTAATTTTGTTTTCGTAGCTAGCTTTGGAGGATCATATAAGGGATCTCAGCTTCTTACTGAGGCTGACCAGGGAGCTCCTCCACTCATGGGATTTTACTCCCTTTTGCAACAGTTTCTTCCTTCTGTTGTACAGTTTGTTCATGGCACAGGACCACCAGATTGGATTCCTTTTTTTGGAGGATAGCATCTTGGTTCTGTTTGGGATAGCATGATCCATGCACTCGTGTAAGTGCTTATAGAGTGCATTTGTGTAGGATTCAGCAGTCGTAACTGTACTGTCCATCTGCATGGGTGTCATGAAGTTCGCCACTTCTGTCTTAAGAAGCATGAAGTTGGCTTTGGAGAAATTTTTTACAGTGGTTTCTTTAACGGTGGGTGGGGCTGGGATGCGGATATCTAGGGTGATTAGCTTATGGTCAGATCTGACCAACGAGGATTTGATTTCAGGTGTGGAACACTGGTCACTCATGTTGGTAATGACTAGATCTAGGATATTGTTGCCCAAAGTGGGGGTGTGGATAAGTTGAACCAGGGCAGTGGAATTTATGAATTCCAGAAAGCGTTGAGTGAAGAAGTTGGTACATGAGTACTTTTCCCAGTTAATGGTGGGGTAGTTGAAATTGCCCATTATTAGGGTGTTTGGTTGAACTATAATATTTTCCAGTATATCAAGAAAAGAGGAGTGGGAATCATGGGGCATGGTGGGGGATCTGTAGTAAGCTACAATTTGGATTGCAGTTTTGCCCAGAGTTAGGTGCACTTGGATAACCTCGGATGCATTATGCTGCGCAACTAGCCTGGAGGTGTGGATATCCTTAATGAATATGGACACACCTCCACCTTTGGTGTTCTGGTCCAGGTTAGATGGCCGAAAAGTGTGGTATGAGTTATAGCATGGTAATGCAGGGGTGCTCTCTAGAGCCTTGAACCAAGTCTCAGTCACTGCATGGATATCGATGTTCTCCATTTTAAGGAGTGCCTCGAGTGAGTGCATTTTGGGATTTAGACTTCAAGCATTGAGTAGCATTACCCTCAGTTTTTGCTTGCCTGTTCCTGTTACAGTGGTGAATTTGTCATTTGAACCTTGCCTAAAAAAGACACTATAGGGGCGGCAAGAGCCTTAGCCAGTATCCGGAATCCTAGGAGCAACAGGTGCAGGCCATCTCTGGCAAAGCATCGTGGTCTGTCGACTATGTCATCCCAGGCAGAGGCAGACAGATACTGGATCCCCTTAGAATGACACCAAATGTTTAGCCGATTGTTGAAGTCAATCATTTTGTCTTTGTACTGTGGTATCATTCTGGGTGATGGCAGGATGCTACTCAGGGCTAGGGTCATACCTGCCTGGGCTACAAGATCGGAGATCTCTTCCATGTCTCTTTTCATGTAGTCCAGGGAGGTACATCTCAGGTTGTTCACACCAACATGGACAATGACAGAGTCATATTTGTACTTGTTGTGGAGTGACCTGAGTGCGTGGGTTATGTAGCGAATCCTGTCACCTGACAGGCAGCTGACAGTAACCTTCTCCTTGTTTAGCCTGGTGAGTGGGACATCAGTGTGCCTGACTATAGGGTCACCTATGACTAGTGTGTTGGGTACGTTGGTTTGCTTTATGGGCTGTAGTTTATTGGCACACTGAGTCTGTGGGCTATGTGTCATTTGGGTTGTGTTGGTGGCGGAGGTTGCTTGCGTTTCTGCTTTGGAAGTCTCTGTTGCTTGAGCAGATTATTATTGAGAGCCTCTGCAAATGTTTTTGTGTTTCTATGTGTGGATTTTGGTGGTGTAGGTTTAGTGGGACTATGTGATGAGTGTCGTGTGGTGCAAGTGTTTATCTTCTCCTCTTGACTGTCAAGATCAGTCTTGGTTGGAGAGAGCTTTACCTCCAGCTTATTTAGTGCTAACAAGTTCTGAACAAGTGCTGAGCATGAATAAGCAAATTCAAGTACTAAAACTAAGAATCTGTACCTGGCTCTTGTGGTAGATAGGCTAACTAGTGCTGACTACTCCCACTGATAAGCTAGAATGCTTCCCTCGAACACAGAAAGGGTTGGGGGGCTCAGAAGCTTGCAAACAGTCCTGGATACAGCAAATCTGTATCTGGACTAGACTAGTTACAGGAAAGGTGGGAAACAAGCGCAAACATGAGCTTTTAAACCAGAAAGTTGAAAGAGATGGAAAAACTGCCCAAACGGCTAATGAACTACAATTTCTGGGCCAGAAACCATGCTTGTGGTAGATAGGCTACCTAGTGCTTACCACTCCCACCGATAAGCTAGAAGGCTTCCCTCCAACACAGAAAAGCTTGGGGGGCTCAGAAGCTTACAAGCAGTCCTGGATAAAGTAAATCTGTATCTGGACTAGACTAGTTACAGGAAAGGTGGGAAACAAGCGCAAATGCGAGATTTTAAACCAGAAGGTTGAAAGAGATGGAAAAACTGCTCAAACAGCCAATAAACTACAATTTCTAGGCCAGAAACCAGTCTTGTGGTAGATAGGCTACCTAGTGCTTACCACTCCCACTGATAAGCTGGAAGGCTTCCCTCCAACACAGAAAAGCTTGGGGGGCTCAGAAGCTTACAAACAGTCCTAGATACAGCAAATTTGTATCTGGACTAGACTAGTTACAGCAAAGGTGGGAAACAAGCTTAGTATTTTTTTTTGGAAAGTGAGAAAGGAGAAACAAAAGATAATTCAAAATTAAGGACCTAAGTGGCTTGCCCTTCACAAGTACTCTCTCTGTATTAGGTAGAATAAGCTAGTGACAATAGAGTGGAATAGAGCTGGGATAGAGCTGAACAGATAGGACTGGTAGGAGTGTCTGAAGTCAAAATATGATCTCACTGTACTCGGTTGAGTGAGTAAATGAGATAGACCCAGGAGGAGTGTTCAAACACAAATTTACAGGAGGGGAGGGCAATTCCAAAGACACCAAGATTAATACCAAAACAAGAACAGGGACGGTGGGTGGGAAACTAACTGCAGAGGCAGAGAGAGACCACAGTATTCTATGGAACAATTAAATAGAAAAATAAATAACTACAGAGAGACACAGACCAATGAAATAATTAAATACACAGAAAAATAAAATAAAATGCAGTACACTCTTTAACACTGCAAGTTTGTACTTAACTCAGCTAGTAATGCAGTTGATTGTAGGTATGTAGCAGAAGCCAAACAACTCAGATATTGAGCAGTAATAAATTCAAAGATATGTGACTAACACTTATAATACAGAGAAACCCTCTAGGCTTAGAGTTTAACACTGAATATCAATGAAGTGAAACACAATAGCCCCCACTAACCGCAGAGACAGAGAGAGATCACAGTATTCCATAAAACAATTAAATAGAAAAATAAATAACTACAGAGAGACACAGACCACGATATTCAATGAAATGATTAAATAGACAGAAAAATATAATGCAGTACAATATTTAACACTGCAAGTTTGTACTTAACTCAGCTAGTAATGCAATTGATTGTAGGTATGTAGCAGAAGCCAAACAACTCAGATATTGAGCAGTAATAAATTCAAAGATATGTGACTATTGTTTTTATAGCATTTACTGCCTGTTTTTTTCCTTGTCTCTGTAAAAAAAATCTCTTGTTTTCCTGCCTTACTGAACTAGAGTAGTCCAGTTTCAGAGTTGCTGATCCCTGGGCTTTGTTTTTAGTTCCTGTTACTGATCCATTGCCTTATTAGGAAGGAGGGAAGTTTCTTTGCTTACCAGTGGGAGTGGGAAGCACTGAGCAGCCTTTTTGTCCGATTTGGTGAAGTTTCAGCCAGAAACTAGTAGTCCATTGGTCGTTTTGGGCCAATTCCTAGCTCCTTTCAGCCCCCTGCTATAAAACACGCTAAACGCGTTTTCCAGCTTGTACCAACTCAGCACAGATCCTTGTGGTGGCCTGCAGAGTGATCCAAGCAGCAGAGAGCTAAAAGAGTGACTTTCTACCAGATATAAGTATTTTTGTGGCTTTCCCACTGTTGTTAAGCTAGCGACTGCATTGGGCCTGTTTTACTGCTACTTTAAGTGATCTCTGCATTTTACACTGTTTATTGCACTTTAAGTTACTAAATGTTGCAAATTGTTTCTGTAGGCTACACACTAAAGCGCTAGCCGATTTAAAGCATTTATAGCATTTACTGTCTGTTTTCTCCTTGTCTCTGTAAAAACAAAAAAGAAAAAAAAACAAAAAAAAATCTCTTGTTTTCCCGCCTTACTGAACTAGAGTAGTCCAGATTCAGAAGTTGCTGATCCCTGGGCTTTGTTTTTAGTTCCTGTTACTGATCCATTGCCTTATTAGGAAGGAGGGAAGTTTCTTTGCTTACCAGTGGGAGTGGGAAGCACTGCCTTTTGTCCGATTTGGTGAAGTTTCAGCCAGAAACTAGTAGTCCATTGGTCGTTTTGGGCCAATTCCTAGCTCCTTTCAACCCCCTGCTATAAAACACGTTAAACACGCATTTCCCAGCTTGTACCAACACAGCACAGATCCTCGTGGTGGCCTGCAGAGTGATCTAAGCAGCAGAGAGCTAAAAGAGTGACTTTCTACCAGATATAATTATTTTTTGTGGCTTTCCCACTGTTATTTAGCTAGCGACTGCACTTCGCCTGTTTTACTGCTACTTTAAGTGATTTCTGCATTTTACACTGTTTATTGCACTTTAAGTTACTAATTGTTGCAAATTGTTTCTGTAAGCTACACACTAAAGTGATTTACAGCATTTATAGCATTTACTGTCTGTTTTTCCTTGTCTCTGTAATAAAACAAAAATCTCTTGTTTTCCGCCTTACTGGACTAGAGTAGTCCAGTTTCAGAGTTGCTGATGCCTGGGCCTTGTTTTTAGTTTGTGTTACTGATCCATTGCCTTGTTAGGGAGGAGGAAGTTTCTTTGCTTACCAGTGGGAGTGGGAAGCACTGAGCAGCCTTTCTGTCCGATTTGGTGAAGTTTCAGCCAGAAACTAGTAGTCCATTGGTCGTTTGGGCCAATTCCTAGCTCCTTTCAGCCCCTGCTATAAAACACGCTAAGCGCGTTTTCCAGCTTATACCAACTCAGCACAGATCCTCGTGGTGGCCTGCAGAGTGATCCAAGCAGCAGAGAGCTAAAAGAGTGACTTTCTACCAGATATAAGTATTTTTGTGGCTTTCCCACTGTTATTTAAGCTAGCGACTGCATTTAGCCTGTTTTACTGCTACTTTAAGTGATTTCTGCATTTTACACTGTTTATTGCACTTTAAGTTACTAATTGTTGCAAATTGTTTCTGTAGGCTACACACTAAAGATTTACAGCATTTATAGCATTTACTGTCTGTTTTTCCTTGTCTCTGTAATAAAACAAAAAAATATCTCTTGTTTTCCCGCCTTACTGAACTAGAGTAGTCCAGTTTCAGAGTTGCTGATCCCTGGGCTTTGTTTTTAGTTCCTGTTATTGATCCTTTGCCTTATTAGGAAGGAGGGAAGTTTCTTTGCTTACCAGTGGGAGTGGGAAGCACTGCCTTTTGTCTGATTTGGAGAAGTTTCAGCCAGAAACTAGTAGTCCATTGGTCATTTTGGGCCAATTCCTAGCTCCCTTTGGCCCCCTGCTATAAAACACGCTAACCACTGTTGCACACAAGAGCAGCGGCGGTTAAACAAGGTTAAACTATTTGGGCCATCTAAATTCCACTCTTCCAATTTTCCCTTAGAACTACCTTCCTCGAGCTGTACTGCTGATCTAACCAGCATATCCTATAACTGAAAAGTTCATCTCTACTTGATTCCCAAGTAGACTATTCTCTATCTGTAAAGCCTAGCACTTACTCCTACAGTACTTGCACCTTGATAAAGCACTCTTATTATAGATAGTACCCCACCAGCCTAAAACCCACTTCCCGAGTCCTTTGAAAGTCTCTTTATCTACTACTTCTAGTATGTCAAGGGATCAGTTGCTAGTGTCCTCTCCAGCTCAACTGGTGAACCTGGGAATATTGAGGCAATGTTACAATTGCCTCATGTACACAATCCTCTCCTTCTCCCACAAAACACAAATACATGCGAGAGATGCAACTATACGGCCAAACTGGAGGCTGAGCTCTCTCAACATAGGACTGGCAAGACCAGACAGGAGGAGAAGGTAACCACACACAATACATACCCAGTCACACATGGTACCATCACAACTTCAAATCATACACATACTCACACAAAGACATACTCGGAGGCTCTGATCAAAAATTTACCAAAACAGCAGAGGCCACCAAAGCAGACACCCAAACAACTACCACCTCACGACCCAACACATGCAACACATAGACCACACAGTCAGCGTGTCAAACAGTCACAGCCCTTAAGGCCAAACAAAATGCCAGACACACTTGTCATTGGTGATTCCATAGTCAGACACACTGACGTCTTGCTCACCCGACTGAGTAAAGAGAAGGTCACAGTAAGCTGCCTGTCGGGTGCTAGAATCCGCCACATAACGCAAGCACTCTGGTCTCTCAACAGCAGGTACAAGTACGACTCAGTCATTGTCCACGCTGGTGTCAACAACCTGAGATGTACCTCCTTGGACTACATGAAAAGGGACATCGAGGAGCTCTCTGATTATGTAGCCCAGGCAGGTATGACCCTGACCTTGAGCAGTATCCTACCTTCACCTAGAATGATGCCACAATACAGTGATAAGATGATCAGCTTTAATAATTGGCTTAAATTCTGGTGTCATTCAAAGGGGATCCAATGTCTGTCTGCCTGGGATGACATGCTGGACAAGCCACACTGCTTCACAAGGGACGGCTTGCACCTGTCACCCTGTGCTTCGGATATTGGCAAAGGCTCTTGCCACCCCATAGTGCCTTTTTAGGCAAGGCTCAAATTCTAAACCTACCACCCTAGAACACCAAAAGGAAAAAACTAAGGGTAATGCTGCTCAATGCCAGAAGTCTCAATCTCAAGATGCACGAGGCCCTTCTCAATATGGAGAACATCGATGTCTGTGCTGTGACAGAAACCTGGTTCAAGGCTCCTGAGAGCACCCCAGCACTAACAGGTTTCACCTCATATCGCCCCAAAATCCGGACAACACCAAGAAAGGAGGGTGTCCATATTCATAAAGGACACCCACACCTCAAGGTAGCGATGCATCGGATACCATCCAGGTGCAATTAACCATAGGCAAGACTGCTCTGCAATTTGTAGCATGTTACAGGCCACCCTCTCAAACTCAGGAACCTCACATGGCCTTCCTGAAAACATTGGAGGGATAAATGTATCTCCAAACACCATCATACTAGGTGACTTCAACTACCCTAATATAGACTGGGAACACTACTCAAGCCGAACACTCTAACCCAAAGATTCCTGGAGTTCATAAACTCAAATGCCATGGAACAACTAGTCACCATCCCCACAAGAGGAGAAAACATACTTGATCTCATCATCACGAACATGGGATCAAAATGTTCAACGAAGTATACCCCTCACTGGTGAGATCAGATCATAAACTAATCTCGCTGGAGGTCCTCATCGCCCCACCTGAAACAAAAAAGACCACAGTGAAAAACTTCTCAAAAGCCGATTTCACACTTCTAAAAACTAGTGTGGTCTCCTTTAAGGCCCCTGAGCCAGTGGTAAACATTACTCAAACCGCTGAATCACTTACAAATGCCTTCTACCAGCACCTACAGGACTGCATGGATCAGGCAATCCCAAACAAAACTAAGGCTCTCTGTACCAAAGGCAAGCGTCCAGTCTGGTGGACCCCAGCCATAAACAAGCTCTACATCAAAAGGAGGAAGCTACTACAAGATATAGCAAAATCCTTGAAAGGTAAGACACCTTTGATCATTATAAGTAAAAAACTAAGAGCTCTCATAAAATCATCCAAGGCAAATTTTGAGAGAAAAATCGCCAAGGACTCTAAAGAGAATCATAAGGCCTTCTTTAGCTATGTTAGAAACCTAGGAGGAAACTCCCAGATATGCTCAGAATTAGTTCAAAATGATGTGAAAATTACTGAACCTGCACACATTGCCAACATACTGGCTGACAGGTTCAGTGCAAACTCTCCCCTCCCCAAAGGAGAGATATCTATTCCAGAAGATTGTAGCCCCCAAACATCTCCAACGGCCAGGTGAGAACTGCCCTCTCTAAGGCAAAGAAGTCAGCATCCATGGGACCGGATGGTGTCCAATTAAACCCACAGTTAGGACAGCTGTTTAATCTTAGCCTCACCTCAGGATCCCAAGGAGTACTGTGGTCCCACTGGCGGTGCCTCCACAGACCCTGGAAATTACCGCCCATTAGCTTGACAAGCCTTATCTGCAAAGCCATGGAGAGGATCATAATGGAACTCATAAATAAAGACATAGGAACTTGCAGACTTTGGATCCAACCCAGTTTGGCTTTGTCAAAGGCAGATCCTGCCTCTTAAACTTGGTTGACTTTTGAGACTGTCACCAAGGCCATTGATGAGGAAAGGCAGTCCATACAGCCTACCTCGACCTGGCAGACACAATACCCCACTCAGGTATCATCGAAAAACTCATCAGCTTGAATGTAAACCCATACATCACAAGATGGGTTGCAAACTGGCTAAGTGACAGAACCCACAGGGTCAGAGTTGCTGGAGCCATGTCAGACTCAAAGCCTGTCACAAGTGGTGTCCCACCTCAGTCCTGGGTCCACTCTTGTTCGGCATCTACTTTTCTGAAGTACAAGCAAACACAGGAGGGTTATGGCTGACAAAGTTTGCAGATGACTGCAAACTGGGTGCCATCACATCTGACACAGATATCCTCCAGAAGGGCCTCACAGAAGCGGATAACTGGTGCCAGAGCCATGGCCTGAAGTTAGCCAAAAATGCATAGTCATACCCTTCGGGAAAAACAAGGTTACCTAGCTACCATATAGGTGGCAATCCACTGAGCACAGAAAAGTCATCAGGGATCTGGGGACCCAGGTTGACAGTAGCCTTGTTTGACACTCATGTTGCTAAAGTAGTTAGGAAAACCTTCTATATCACCCACCTGATCATGAAGGGATTCACATCTAGATCAAGGGAGGTCATCGTCCCCTGTACTCATCACTCATTAGACCTATGATTGAGTACAATGCCCGTTCAGAATGTATCTGACCAGACACCTGCTGCAGCTTGAAAGACCCCAATAGTTTCCCACCAAAAGGATAAAGGGTCTCAAAAATATGTCTTATGCTGCCCGACTGAAAGAACCCCAGCTCTATTCAGTCTCATACCGCTTGCTCAGAGGTGACCTGTGCCTGACATATAAGGCCATGTCAAACCCAGATTTGATGAATATGCTTCACCTCAACAAATCTAGATCCCTCAGAACCACAAGCCCGCGAGACTTAAACCTTGACACGGTTATAAATAGAACGTGCTGGAGGGACAGATTCATCACCCACAGACTCCCTATGCTGTGGAACAAAATCACATGTGAGGCAGAGCACCTCTCTGGCCTTGTTCAAGAGGAATCTTGACCAATGGATGGGATATTGCAGATATACCCCAGGGATTACTTCAGTGTCACTGCTTGACAGAGGCACAGCAAAATGATAGGCATAGTTTTTATTCAAACTAAAGGGGTGGCAAAAGCCACATAACTATGGGCTAGGCTTATAAATGCCCTTGGGCAGATAGCCTAGTATGAACCTATGAACCTATGACCCTATGAACACTTATAATACAGAAAAACCCTCTAGGCTAAGAGTTTAACACTGAATATCAATGAAGTTAAACACAATAGCCCCCACTAACTACAGAGACAGAGAGAGACCACAGTATTCTATGAAACAATTAAATAGAAAAATAAATAACTACAGAGAGACACAGACCAATGAAACAATTAAATACACAGAAAAATAAAATGCAGTACAATCTTTAACACTGCAAGTTTGTACTTAACTCAGCTAGTAATACAGTTGATTGTAGATATGTAGCAGAAGCCAAACAACTCAGATATTGAGCAGTAATAAAATAATAAATAATAAAAATTTACATTTTTCTGAAACCTTATTTAAAATGAAAGAAGTTTTTCAGTGGGAACAAAATGATATTCTGCTGCCCAGTAAATGCAGTATAATTTGTTGCAGTTGGATATTCCTCAACCTGCAGCTGTCCCTTCTATTTTATCTGCTTAGGAGAATGTTTCCCAGTGAGCTTGTTGTTCACGTGACAGTTATCCTCCTGTCCCTAGAAGTCTAATAGGTTATATAAGATATTGCTAACTCACAAATATTTGTTTTCTAATCCCAAATCAGACCCTGTAGTGACTTCCTTATTTAAAACTACTTCTGCTGGACAAACAGCTAATACAAATCCCATTTCCTCCGACAAGCATGGGAAAGCTTATGACACATTTGGGAAAATAAATTATTCCTCTGCCACTTTAACCTTAAGAATTTTAAACTCCCAAGTTCACATGCTGATATTTGTATTTCTGTCTTTTAAGAATATAAAAAGGTTAACTGGTAACCTTCCCTCTTGTAAGCTGAAAAATTCTTTGAATGCCTCTTTCGTTTCTGCTTTTCATGTAATTAAACATGCCTCAAAGTGTTATTATATCACTGTTGATACTATTTCCAGGGCTGCTGCTTTTGGGTCAGTCATGAGAAGATTTTCTTAGTTACATTCATAAATTAAGATGGGGACTTCCAAGATGGCTGCACATTGATTGACAGCTTAATTTCAGCTCTACCAGTGTAAAAAAAGAAATTGAGAAATAAGAGCCAGTGAGCTTAATTTCAGCTCTACCAGTGTGAAAAAGAAACTGAGAAATAAGAGACAGTGGTATTGTTGGCTTGACTGAAATTCAGTTATTGGCTAGTAAATACACTGCTTGGGTGCCAGCAAAGAAGACATTTACAAAACGTGAAAGAAAATCAACCAAAAATGTGATGAGATGAGAAAACAGTGCTTGGGAATAATCTTGCAGCTGTTAAGCAAAAAGCAGTTCAAGCTTCAGCTTTGGTACAAGAGATGGCTTCTAGTAATTTAGAGGAAAAATAAATCAAATGTAGTC
Source organism: Protopterus annectens (assembly GCF_019279795.1). Taxonomy (NCBI): domain Eukaryota; kingdom Metazoa; phylum Chordata; order Ceratodontiformes; family Protopteridae; genus Protopterus; species Protopterus annectens. Next base: position 432,498,830 of record NC_056746.1, on the reverse strand, counting down.
AGAGGTGATTAAAATAAACAAAACACTGAAGGAGTATATCAACTCAAATAACAAAAGGCTGGACAAAAATAAATTTTAATTAGCTGTTCAGATGAACTGATAAAAATTGCAAAACTCAAGAGGTTGAAATGAGGAAAAGGCTGGCTGAGTATTATACTTCTCAAGAAGAACTATTTCAAAAAATGGTAGAGTTAGCAGACAGAACACATTGAAAAACCTGTTATATTTTGCTATACAACAGAACTGGAAGGAACAAACTGTAATAATCTTATGAAAGCACAAATAAGCAACTGGATAGGTACAGCAGGATTTGTTAATTGAAAGGGCACATCTAGTGTATGCTCCAAACTTGGCCATAAGAAAGCAACTAAGACCTGTATTAGTAAATACATAATCATGCCAGCAGAAAGAGTTAATCATGGCAAAAGTATAACAGAAGAGAAAAGAAATATACATTGGAAATAGTAGAGTGTTTGTGGAAAATGATTATTTGCTGTATACTTGGCAAAAGAGAAGCAGATTTATGCCAGCAATCAGGGAATGTTGAGAGACAGGTGTGAGATTCACGTTGCTGTATCCAGCTGTCTTCAGAATATATTTTCCTGCAGGATCAAAGATATTTTTGATGCAGAACAGGACAAGGAGAAAATAAAAAAGTTTGTCCAACAAACAGTGAGCCAGCAAACAGAAGGGGACTCAGTTTCTTTTTCACCTGACAGTAAAGCTCATAGAGAGACTTTACCAGTGAAACATTTTCCAATGTTCCAAAGTAAAATGCTTGAGAGACAGAAAAAGCACAAAAGTTGTCTAGAAGAATCAGGAGTACATTGGATGTCAACCGGAATCTGGTGTTGGGAGATGAAGGGGAAGAAGACCAGCAACACTGAAATTAGTGAACAATGGGAGAAGATAAAGAATCAGTCACATTTTAGAAATAAGACTTTGCAAGAAAAAGTGGGTGAGAAAGACTGGACTTTTGTTGACTTTATTAAACTTGTAGGTGGACTGTAAAGTTAATGACCTCATTTTATGTCATTGATGTTTAGAAGGTATTTGTATAAACCATTTCATGATATAAACTACATGTTATATACATTAAAGCAGTTCTTGTGTAATGTGTGGTCAGGAGTATTTAAATGTTGTGTGAGTATTTTCAGTGACTGTTGTATGCAGTTAAGTTATTGAAGTAAACAATTACTTTTTAGTTGTAAGAATTATATGCTTTATGATATAACAAGAGAAGAAAGGGTGGACAAAAACAAGTTTGATGTTAATATGCTATGATCATAGGCTGCTGGGATCAATGAGGTGTAAAAGTGCACTGTTTATATTATATGCAGAATTAAGATATTTTGTCTTTTTACAAAGGTGAAAGCCTACATTAATGCCTTAGGCTTAAGCTATAAACAGGTGCTTTTGCAAGCAATTAGACTTGAAAATTAAGACAAAATGATGAAAGTCATGAAAAATGCCAAGTGTTTTACATCTGCAAATATATTAGCTTGTTTTATTTTTTTTCCATTAGCAAATATTCAGTAGGAGTCAAGAAATCAACAGCTCCAGGCAGTTGTACATTTTGTTCTAAGTAAAATTTACAAAGATTCATTAATGACTACTTTTACATGTAGACAAGCTGTCTGCAAGTGCCATCAATTAATCTTGAGAGTTCTAAGCATTCTTTGCTGAGTAAAATGCAAAATTGAAAGGTTCAATGGCAAGCAGTTCAGTGAAAAATAAAATTCTAAATTATTGGAAGAGAATAAGGGATAGCAGCCACCACAGCAGCCTTAATAATTTTATGCATTTAATAGAACGGTATACAATTTTTTAAGATAACCAGAGTACTTTTTGTTAGGGCTAAAAGTTAATCTTTTCTGAAAACACACAAGCTGTATTTTATATCTTGGAGGGGAACAGAGATAAGAAAATAACATATGGCAATCAGTATCAGTAGAAACACAGGCTGTAACATTTGCTTCACCATGGGTAACTTTAATTTTAAGTTATATAATGCATGTGGATGCAGCTGTCAATTTTGGGACAATAGTTCTTATGTGGAGGGTTAAACTTCATTTTTTGAAGATGTACATACTTTTGTGTGCTTGTTTCAAGTTAGCAAGGGAATGAGGCGTTCTGAAAAAAATGTATTTAGTTTTTGTTTTGTTTCAGGGTTTTCATTACAACAAAAACTCTTAAAGAGTGTGACATAGGTTCAAATGGAGATAAGAAGAAACAACTGTGTAAAAGATCATTCTGCAAAACATTAGTGCATGCATGTAAGACAAAAGTTAGAAATACACATTGAAGATTTATGTAAAATTGATGGAACATTAGTTTTTTAGCATAATGACTATGCTAGCTGTGGTATCTTGAAATGTGACTGACCTTACAAATATAGACAAAAATGAAAGAGTATTGAATTATATTAAGAAATGTAGAGTGCAAACAGCAATGTTGCAGGAAACACATTTGGAAAGAAGTGAGCATGTAAATTTGACAAAGTATTTCAGGAAGGATACTCAGAATAATATCAGGGACAAAGGAAAAGGGGAATAATAATACTGATTGCTAGAGGGGGTCCAATAGTTATAGAAGAGGAAAAAATACAGTAGTTGTAGATTTTTGGTAAAAAAAAGTCTATTGGCAAGCAAATATTTTTTTATAATAACTCCAGAGCAAAAATGCTATTATGGAACATAAGAAATATTTGGGAGAAATAATCAGCTTTCACCAGTAAATATTACTTATATTTAGGAAGTGGAACTTTATTTGTAATAGTGAGGATTTATCAAGAGGACCCAGAATGGAAATATAACAAAAAGTGGTAGAAATTGGTTCATTGGAATCAGTACTCTACCCATGTTAACAAATTCAAAATAAAATAAAATAAATAAAATTTCTAAAGACATTTATGAAAATACTTGGTATGACAGATGTGAATTCAGTAGTAGGGGGTTGGACAGAATTAGCATATTAATCCCCAAAGTACAAGAACTGAGTTAACTAATATAAATTTTACTTCACATGAACATTGCGAGTCTATATTATATAGTCGACAGCTCACAATGTTGACTCTGAATTGTTCAACACCAAAATGTCGAACTACAAAAATAGCGAACGGCCATATAACCGATTTCTTTCCAACGGAAAGAAATTGGTTTGTCAAACACAAATGGCACAGGTAAAGAAATATATTTAAGTGGGGGGCGTTGGAAAGAAATAGTTTATTTGGCCATTTGCTATTTTTGTTGTTCAACATTTTGGTGTTGAACAATTCAGAGTTGGCATTGTGAGCTGTCGACAATATGATATAGACCCAAAATTGCATTTAATTGAAAGCTTTGACACACATCCAATCGCTATTTCATATAATGTACCAATAAAAACTAAGATAAAAATGTAGGGTAATGAAGTAAAAATAAAACACTGGTACTTTCCCAACTACTTGTTAAAAAGAGATGTATTTAAGGAATGGGCAGAAGAAATTATTCAAGTGTTATTAAGAAGCACAGAAATTTCTTCAGACGTGATAGCTAGTGAGTGGGATAAAATGAAAATGGAGTTTAAACTAGAGCAGAAATAAAAGCAAAAGAAATATTACAGAATAAGTGGAGTCTCACAGAACAAGGAGAGGTGCAACTGCAGATTGTTAAAGAAAAAAAAATAAGGGAGTATTTGGATAATATGTATGAGTTTAGAAAGCTTGCTCTTACACAAGTATTTTTTATAACAATTCCAGAGCAAAAATGCTTTTATCACAATGACTTAAGCAACAAAAAGTAGAAAGGGTTGTCACCAAGCTTAAGGAGCCCACAGCAAGAAAAATAACCAGAAATACTGCAAAGGTATTAGAGATGTTTTAGAAATTTTATGAAAATGTGTATAAAGCAGAGATTTTTTGAAATTAAGAAGGAACACAAATGGAAATATTTATGAAAAACTTGACCATGCCAAGTTAGATAGGAGATGAGATAAAGTCAGTGATGTATAATCAATCTGAGGGAAAGTCTCCAGGAAGAGATGTTATTGTTGTGGAAATTTGGAAGTTAGAAGAAAATAAGGTGATAACAATCTGGAAGATTTTGTATAAGAGTATTTTAAAAGGACAGAAAGAACTAACATCTTGGGAAAAAGCTGAGGTAGCTGCATTAACCTAAATATGGTAAAGACCCATCAGACACAGCTTAGCTCACTTGATTAGAAAAGGCATTGCCTTGAGAGCAATAGAAGTTATAACCTCTCTATACTCTGCACTTATCCGGCCCATAATGGAGTATAATGCCCCATTCGGTATGTACCGTACTAAGAACGTGCAGCAATTAGAGAAACTTCAGAGGTTTCTAACAAAGAAGATCAAGCGCCTCCAGCATGTGCCTTACATGGATAGACTAAAGTCCCTGTCACTATAATTTGTATCATATAGACTTCTTAGGAGAGACTTATGCCTGGCCTAAAGAGCAACCCAAGACCCAAACCAAATGAACTTATTGCATATCCATAAATCATATGGGTCTAGGGCTACCTGTTCCAGGGACCTAAATATGGCCTGTGACATAAATTGCTGGAGGGGCAGATTTATCTCCCACCGGCTGCCATGTCTTTGGAACAGGCTACTAATTCACATGAAACAGAGCACCTCTATTACACTGTTCCAGAGGAACCTGGACAAATGGATGGTGCACTGTAAATTCTTACTGGGGAAAGTGCCAACAACCCTCCTGGACATAGGCAGTCATCACTAAATGCAATCTTGGGTATTGACCAGTACTTCTACGGTATTACATTGGGTTGAAATGACTAGGCTTAAAATGACCTCCAGGTTGATAGCCTAGTAATCTCCTATGATCCTATATCGACCCATTTCAATTTTAAACCATGATTATAAAGTGTTTATGTATATACTAGCTAAAAGAATGGCAATGTTGTTGCCAAAACAGATTGGATAAATGTGATTTTGTGGTGGGGAAGCAAACTTTGACAACAATAATAGAACAATTATGATCCAGAGGGAAGCAAAATGTAAGAAAATACAGCCATTGTTGATGGGTCTTGATGCAGAGAAAGCATTCGACAGAGTAAGCTGCGATTTTATGAGTAGGCAATGGAAGTATTTGTATTCCCTAATACAGTAATAAAGATAATTAGGAGGATATATTAAGGATTGAAGGCAAGAATTAAAGTGGGAGGGTTCCTCCCTGATACCTCCTGATAAGTTGTGTTTGAACAGATGAACTAGGCAGGGGTGTCCTCTTTCCCCTTTGCTATATGTATTATATCTAGAGCCATTGTCAAAGAAAATAAGGGACTCAGAAATTCAAGGATATAATTGGTATGGTGATCACGAAAAGCTGGCTTTATTTGTAAATTACATTAATTTGTAGGTGATAAATTCAGAAAAGGACACCTCAGTGTTGTTGAACATTTTGAGACAGTTGAGTCTTTTGGGAATATAAAATTAACAAAGATAAAACAAAGACTATAGCTTTAAATTATGTACCCACACATGAATTAGCCCAGCAATACCCATATTTATGGGGACACGACAAAATGAAGTATTAAGGTGTAAGGATTAAAAAGGCTTCTGTTATGGCAGCTAAAAATATGTGGAAAGAGACTAAACAAAAGATAACACAGAAACTTACAAGCTGGAAGTAGGTGTTTATGGATATGGATATTAAGTTACAAGCAGTGAAAATGTTATAATCCCTTTAGTTTTATATACAGACCAAGCATATTTTTATCAACAAGAGGAGAGGTTTGAACCAATAATTAACAATGAGTTGAAGGAATTTATCTGGGAGGGGAAGAGTGCAAGAGTTAGTTGATCTTTCGAATAGAACAAGGTGATTTAAAATTACCTGATTTGAAGGGATATTTTAGAGGTACACAGTTAAGGATTATTTATATATATATATATATATATATATATATATATATATATATATATATATATATATATATATATATCACACTCAGAAGGTTATAATTCAAAGTGGAAAGGGATGATGATGATGATGAAGCAGGGGAGAAATTCAAGAAATAACGAGAGAGTGGGATTTTGCATGTTGATCCTTAAGGAGAATATTAACAACCATACAGAATATTATATTTATTAAGTATCAGAAAGTATTTTAAGTGCTAAACCAGCACAAGAATGAAGAAAGGAGATTTTGCCAATCTGCAAATAGAGGTACAGAAAATAGGCAAGAGAGAGTTGGAATTTACTGAAGAAAACTGGAAAAGAAACTAAGGTAGTGAAAGCAAATAACTATAGAAGGAAAGGTTATAGAGTAGTATGAGGCCAAGAAAATGTTTGGACTGTAGGCTAGAGACTGCCTTTTCTATCAAGGATTGATATTAGTGTATAGGCAAAGAGAAAGGGATAGAGGAATCATAAGTGAAAGGCCTGCTCTGGTAGATTTTTAGTTGAATCTAGAACAGAAGCTGCTGTTAAAATAGGATAATTAGTAGGGATATAAAATACTGCAAGATAACTATAAGAATCAATCAGTGGTGGTCAGAAAAGATTGGTGAGAGAGACTGGAAAAGGAGTGTATAAGGTAACAATGGGAGGACATATGTATGGTTCTCAAGTATGCAACAAATCCTAAATGATGAGGTCAATAAAAAAGCCAAAATATGAATGTCCATAGCTACTGGGGTTTGGCTTTAATGGCCTGAATGTAACCATAATGACTTAAAAAGTAAAAAAAGCCAAGGACATTCATAAGCCATGTAGATGAAATGGGTTCCTATAGCGTGATCGAAAATTGTAAATGGTGAATGCATATTGAGCAAACCCGATTGGTCGAAACGTTGCGCGCATAACACAGAAATCACAGTAGGGAATATTTTCCCTTTACTTCAATGCAGTGCAATCTCAGAGTAGGAATATTTAAGTAGCGGGGGGTGGGGGGCACAGCTCCCCACATGGGGGTGCAGGGGGCTTGCCCCCCCCTGCCTACAGCGTTTAGGTAAGTATAGTTTTTTATTTTTATTTTTTTATTTTATTTTCAAAATTTCAAACATCGCTCATATGGTGTCGACCATATGGTGTTCGATGTTTGAAACTTTCGAAAATATAATATAGACCCGATGAAACATGTGACATCCTGAAGAGGTCATTTGCATATATCCAATGGGCTTCCATTACAAGAGGTTTAAGGTATCACACAGTAAAAACTCTAGCTTGACTGGGTTTTTATTGTGATTTAGGATTTTTAGTTGGAAGTGTTTGCATAGTTATTTTTATACTCAAAGCAGATTTCAAAGAATTTTTCCTCACATAGATAGCAAATGTTGCAGGTGTGATGGAGAAGAAAGAGGTAATTGGGAACATGCTTTGAGAGTGTAATGAATTGGAAGATTTTATAAATTCCCTACAAAGTATTCTGTCACAAATACTGGGTGAGCAAATGGCTGTAACTAAAGAAATAATTCTTTTGAATTGGGACACAGGATCTGAATTGCCTATATGTAGTAAGGCCTTGTTAACGTTAATTATTTTGGCTGACGAAAAAGCAATTACTAGAAAACGGAAATTAAAATCCAAACCAACTGTATTTGAAGTACTGAATATTGTAAAAGAACTGGAAGAGAAATCTTTAGAAAAGTGAAAGAGCAAAGTACATAGAAATAAATGGAAATCACAGAAACAATGCATACAGAATAATATTCAGAAGGAGGAGTGAGGTTTAAGGGAAGGTAGGAATTGAGCATGTTAGGTAATGTTGGACTGATAATAGTTATATAGAAAGAAAACATGTGATGTATAATGTATTTAAAGGGAAAAAATAAAATGGTTTGTTTGCTTTTCTATTAATGTATGTTTGCCTATGATTTAAGTGAAAATTTAATAAATATGTTTAAAAAAACAAAAAGTATCCTTAACCTTAGCTTCAAATAAGGTGGACCCATCAAAAGGGGAATCAAGAAAAGATACCTTTAGGCATTCTGCAAAGCTACATAAGGGCACCTAGAAGTGCAGGTGACCAGTTATGCCTGTGCTTATTGCACAGGGAAAACCATCGGCTGCATTGGAAATCAGCTGCATGGATATGTTGGAAATGGATAGCAGAGTGAACAACTGAGTCTCCAAAGATTTATGGACCTCTAGAGAGTATAAAGAAGCCAACAATTCAGGCACCTCAGTAACAAGGTCATGTTGGAGTCTTGTCAAATGAGCATATACTTTAGTGCATGGAAGGCAAATGTAAATGAAGCATAGCTGCACTTACCCAAGCAGTACAAAAGATGGGACTCCCTGTTCAAGGGATGGACCAATACACTCTCTTTTGAGATGTCTTTATTAGTGACTGCAGCAACAACAGTGTCTACTGCAGGACCTTTGTTCTTATAGGTTCTATCTTTATGGTGTCCAAAACTTTATCTGGTTTATAGGAGATTAGCTTCACTTCATCTGTCTCTCCAGGTCCTTTGGGACAAAAGATTGATGAAGGCATCCAGAGGGGTGTACTATCCATGATATGGAAAGGCCTGGACTGAAGGCCTCAATAAATAGACTCCTGTGGAGAGGGGGTATTGGTAGTTCAATCCTCTTACTGCCACATTAATTCTAGTAGGTCATCAAAGGAAAAACTAATGGCATAACAGAAAGGCATGCTACATGGCATCTTGTTAAGTACATTTATGAGAGGGAAATTTCATTCTGGAATACTGAGGATTTCTTTGTATAGTTGTTTTTCATCACAGTTGTCATGTGTTATAATGCACAGCTTCTTTACAAAACAAAATAATTTACCATTTACCTTAAAGGTAGATATCCATTTTGTTGAAATCCACTGTCTAAATGCTTCTCCTGCTTTTTCAGCACTGGCTTTTCATAAGTGTACTACAAGCTATGTTAAGATCATCTATAGTTTTAGCATGTGCAATGTTATGAAGCTTTCCTAAAATGCTTTTTCATAAACTGAGAACATTCATTCTGAACTTTTCACAGTGGAAGTCAAATTATATTATCTTGGTGTCTAAAGTACATCATAAAATCAAAATATATTCACAGTCATTTGAAGTTTTAGTATTGCTGTAATAATAATGCCAAAAGGCTAAAGAAAAAAGTATGCCTAATACATACATCTTTGCTGTAATGATTCTAAGGCATTATTGGTGCAGTGTCCCTTTTAATGTAGTGACCTTTCAAAAACACATAACCAGTTTACCACATTTCCATATGTAACCTCACCATGCACAAAGTTGTGCATACGGATAACAATACAAGTCTCTTATCTGCACTGTATTTTACTGAAAGCCAATGTATGCTAATTGCTGTGTTTAATGCAAAGAAATGCGCTGGTGAGCTATGTCTAAAGAAATGCAGTGAAGCAATCATGTGAATGTGGCCTTACAAGGCCATTATCATATATCTGACTGTCTGAATCAAGAAAAGAGTTTTTTGATGCTGCAGGGGCAACTAACATTTACTGGATGATGTCCCTGTTCAATTTTCTGTTTCTTAGAAGTCACACCCTCCCAACACCATTAGTTGTACTCTGTTTCTCTCATTTCTTTTAGTGTTCTTCCTCCTGGCCCAAGACTTCAGTGAAGGGCACCATTAGTTGTACTCTGTTTGTCTCATTTCCTTTAGTGTTCTTCGGGTCTATATTAGAACCGCGAAAGCCCATTTAAGCGAATACGTAAATGTGAACACATATTGCGTGAACCGCAAGTACACCGAACGCCTGAAACTGCAAAATTCAAAATCTCAAACCGGCATAGTTGGCCAACCCCACCGGTCACTACATACTACCCACCCAAACAAAATAAATAAACCACATACATACACTAACCAAAACCCTACTTCTAACCCTACACTAAACCTTACATACATTACTATCTATGCACTTAGCTTAACCCGCACCCTAACCCTTAGGTCCGTAACTATCGCACACTTACCTTAATGAGCTATACCCAAACAAAATAAATAATCCACACACATACACTTAATAAAACCCTACTTCTAACCCTTACATACATTACTATCTATGCACTTACCTTAACCCGCACCTTATCCCTAAGGTTCGTAACTATCGCACACTTACCTTATGGAGCTATACCACAGAAGGGCCAACTATGCTGGTTCAAGATTTTGAATTTTGTGGTTTCGGGCATTCGGTGTACTTGCGGTTCGTGCAATATGTGTTGACATTTACGTATTCCCTTAAACGGGCTTTTGTGGTTCTAATATAGACCCATGTTCTTCCTTCTAGCACAAGACTCCAGTTTTTTAAAAGTAGAGCTGTTTTCACTGATCTTTTGTGTGGTTTCAGAATTAGTTGTACTCTGTTTCTCTCATTTCCTTTAGTGTCCTTCCTCCTAGCCCAAGACTCCAGTGAAGGGCACCATTAGTTGTACTCTGTTTCTCTCATTTCCATTAGTATTCTTCCTCCTAGCCCAAGACTCCAGTGAAGGGCACCATTAGTTGTACTCTGTTTCTCTCATTTCCTTTAGTGTTCCTCCTCCTAGCACAAGACTCTATGAAGGGCACCATTAGTTGTACTCTGTTTCTCTCATTCCCTTTAGCGTTCTTCCTCCTAGCCTAAGACTCCAGTGAAGGGCACCATTAGTTGTACTCTGTTTCTCTCATTCCCTTTAGCGTTCTTCCTCCTAGCCTAAGACTCCAGTGAAGGGCACCATTAGTTGTACTCTGTTTCTCTCATTTCTTTTAATGTTCTTCCTCCTGGTCCAAGACTCCAGTGAATGTCACTAGAAGAGGCACTATAGTACCAGCACTCACCCTTGGAAGGATGGTTGCTGTGGCAGTCATCCTTATGCAATTCCATCCTATCTGATAAGTAGTCAAACTGGTATAACAAGACTTCACTTGTCATTATAATATTTTTACAAATGGTTTTGGGATACCAGTACAATCACCAAAAGTAACTTATATGGAAAATAAAGCATTGATTTCTTCCAGGCAGAAACCCACCATTAAACAACTTAGTTTCCAGTTTTTGTTCCAAAGCTTAAATATATTCATTGCCTCCTCAATACCCAAAACTGTTTCCTGTTGAATTATAAATGCCACAACTGCTCCATAGCAAACATTTGTATACACACACACACACACACACACACACACACACACACACACACACACACACACACACAAAAATGTGAATGTTGATCCAACAATGTTATTTGGTTTCCATACATTTTTAACATTTTTTTGCCAGTTTGGCAGCATAGTAGAATGGTTTGCTGAACTGAATTTCTTTCAGAAACAGTACTGGCACAGCAAAAAATATGCATTTTGGTGTTTTGTTTTGCCAGTTGTTTACAAGTTGTAATATGTTTTCTTGGTCTAGCATTGAGTTATGTCCTTCATATCAGGATTTCAGCATAAGGTTTGCTATATCTTTGCTAGTTGGGAAAAATATTCTTGATTATTAAACAATATCGCTTTCCATAAAAAAACTCCTGATAAAAAAAAAATCTTGATGTCTCATAATTACAGTGATTTTTGTCACTCCACTTTGGTGCAGCTCTGTGACTTTCTTTTGGATTCTTCTGTCCACATTTTCTAATGTTGGCTAACTAAAAAGAACATAGCCATGAAATATTGAAAAATACCTTTGCCATATTACTACATTTCTGGACATTTCAACTAATAATTTAAATTTTGTCATTCCTACTATTGCTGATAGCAACAGCTCTCATGAGTACCCCATAATATGGCATCTGCCTTCCTTGTTTGAATAAACCAGTACTACTTTTACACCACTGTGAGTAAGACACATTACAACATCACAGAAAAGGTAAGCAACCATGGCTTCTCAGTCTGAGGACAAAAAGTCTGGTATTTCATGCCTCCAACTAACAGATACTTAACACTTCTTTACCAAATATATTTCCAATCGCAAACAGTGTTTACATAAAACCAAAGAATGCAAATGTTATAAAAGTCAATTGATAACTTGATTACTTTTGCAGACTAACAAAGTAGACCAATTAGATATGCCTCTACATAACAATAGGTATATATACTCTTGGCTTTAATTTCATATCCTAATGGATATCTTAAATTACTCAATTACTGGACATTATACCTCTTCTGAGTGCATTACTGTTAATAACTACATTTGACGTCCAAATATATATAAGTTTTACCTTAGTCCAACAAACAACACACCCCACAAACATTTCTCCCTGTGTCCATAAATCCAATCCAATATCAATCCCCCTATCTCTCCAACCTATATTAATTTTCATGCGTTCCTTATTGTGTACTAATCTTACAAGTATGGGTATCCTACTGTTGTTCAAATATCTGCTTCAGTTTCAAGATTACTGCAAATAGCACATCTTAAAAAGATTAGCATTCATGACATGCAGACAGTGTAATATCACATGTGCTTTAGAGCAACAGTAAAGTGTTGCTCAGCTGAAGCAAAATTCGACATTCTTTCAAATGTAATCTTAGCAAATATACACTGGCAACTTTGCATTTCCATGCACAATTAACCTAAATGATCTCTGAAGTGGAATCTTCCTCCTCCTGAGTGGTGGTCACTGGTATTCCATGCAGGTCAACTTCCAGAGAGTGACCTTCATCACCCCACAGTCAAGAGGCCTGGAAATTCAGACATCAGCTCTGTGGTGGTTGGTTGAAATAGTGGATGCTGCACCCATGGCTGTCCCATGGCAATCCAAAACAAAAAGAAAATGAAAATGACAACAAAGTAACAGCATATCAGCATGTGAATTAAATTATGTGTTTGTGTGTTCCCAATCCCCCCAGCACATGTATGTACCTTGATGCACAGAAAGTGTGGCTCATCCCTGCTGGCAGGCCAATCAGTTATCCTCTACCTGCTGTGATGTTGCAAAATGGAAATATAGATGCATACCTGGCATATACCTTGCAAACGAATTACAATACTGGTGCATGTACAAAGCTAATGCTATACCAGTGCAGTACCAACCAACTGCAAAACGTGTGTGGCTCTCCCTCCTTCCCTACCTCACCTCCTCTTTTTACTGGTAGAGAAGGTCTAGGTGATATGTCAGCAGATCACTGTACTTGTGGCAAAATTGATCACCCAAGTGAATGATGCCGGTGGCACTATTTCACTACCTGGTAAGCTGCTGCCATGCACCCACCTCCTTGTTTCCAGTATGCAGATGATGCAGAAAAATCCTTTTCCCCTTCTTGTACCACTCTAAAGCCCTCCCAAAATCAGTGCATGATGTAGCCATGGTCACTGTCTAAATATGACACAAGAGAAACACGAACTGTCAAATGCCAGACAAGAATAAGACTGACAAGACCTAGGATCAGATGTGGCAGGGTCTGATGCATGATGTCAATGCTGTGGATGGCCATAACAGAACAACATTACATATGAAATCCAGGGTAAATGAAAATGCATGGAGCAATGTGTATGCCACCACTAGGAACCGAATGTCCATGGGGAAGGACCACCTACACAGAGCACCCTCACAGAGATGGAAGACTTGGAAAAAGCAGCCACATCAATACACCCAGGAGGAGACCTGCATGTGATAGCTGGACTAGAAGCAGAACCAAATGTGTCTGTTTTACATCCACAAGCTGAAATGCTTATGTGCCATTACCAGAGGACAGTGTTGCACCAATGTCCTGCTTTACCTATGGTATACATCAACATATATCTCATCCAGGTTCATTAGACAGGCAACAGCAATGATTTACACCCAGAAGTAAACATATCCTTTCGTTTCTGCCTAAAATACCTATTAAGGATGTGACCAATGGAGCTTGAGCAAACCCTCAAAAAGCCAGGCTAGGCACTGACAGCTTCAGACATTTTCTGCCTAAAGAAGGGAGGCTATAGACCTAAAGGAAAAAATGCAAAGAATGTAAAAAAACATGAGTAAAACATATGTAACTACATGCACAAGGGTATTTATATATATATATATATATATATATATATATATATATATATATATATATATATATATATATATCTAACTGCAATATCCCAAAACTAATATTCCCGACAATCGCGAATGGTCGAAATCACTAGATACCTAAAGATGGAAATACCCACATCGAAATCACTAAAGCGAATGTTGAAATTGCCCGGCACTGGCGGAAATAAACCTGCAATAAATACTTTTAAGAAGAACGAGTAGCACTGTAAGAACGAGCACATCACCATATAAATTCCAATAAACGTAATCGAAAAAAGTCCTGTAATTAAAACTGCAAAATGTGATGGGCGGATATTGCACCTGGAACTTCAAATGATGGCGGACGTTGGACCCAAAGTCTGGGAGCCTATATACAAAACAATTTGTCCTGGTAATGTAAACCCTATGCTAAGCAGCCAGATGGATATTTGTATCACCTGGAAAGGAGAGCTAACACAGCAGGCAATATTGGGCCGGTAAAAAAAAAGAAGCAAAGGAAATGGGTAAAGGTAGGGCTTGCTTAAGAAGTTGTCGCTTTCCGGAGGTGAAAACTAGGTTAAATCGGTCCCGCGACGGCTGATCTCATTGATCCTGAATTGCAAACGACAAAACGTGAATACAGCAATCAGAGTTAGGCATAGCATATAGCAGGGATAAACCTATGTGAGTCATGGATATTGCAATGATGCTTAACCCTACTACAGGCTATACGTCATAAATTTGTATAGAAGGTCACTACAGGAGCATTGGCAGGGTACCTACGGAAGGAAGTCGTTATGTAAAACCCGGTTACCCTTATGGAATGGTAGACGCCAGAAACCATCCATTAAAGTCTGTGTATTTTATCTGAAAATCCATGTATTGACAAAACTAGCTGCAATGTAGTATACAGTATCAGTACCACCAACAATCTATCTGATTATAAGTGAAAAGGTACCATAGCGGTTACTAGATGGTACCGTTTTTGGGAAAGAAGTTAGCTGCTGCAACTGTGCTAGTACATGGTTTTGTGAAGTGTGGCTCGTATATAAGGTTGTTCCACTAGTATTGTGGTTAATGAGCAACAAACTAGTAAAATGCTATAAATATATTATGGAACTGTGTCCAATTCCTTAGTACCAATGGGTTAGAATGTCACGCTCAATTTATTCTATGCTTACTGAATGCGCTGCTATAAAGACGCTAGTAAGAGTATATATTAGGAGGAGAATGTAAGCAATGCCTATTTCTCATTTTATTTTGAACATAACATGGCGAGCATACAGTCTTTATTTTGGATTAGACTTTTCATACAAACAGCTTGGATATTGTTCCAATTGAAATTAAGTGAAATCGCTTAGTCACTACTAGTAAAAGAAAAGAAGAAGAGGTTAAATCTACTTTGAACGGTTACAAGTGCATTCTCAAGAGGCTGACCTGCAGATACTTTTCCATTGGTACAACATACATGGACCACGCAGTTCTCAACTAGGCTGGCAGGAGCTTAAGAGATTCCCACTGTTTCCATCTCGCCATATTTCCTGGAACTTTCCTGAAAAGACCCACGCCATATTTGACCCATAGAAGCCCGGGCATAGGCCTAAAGTGCCCAGGGATAGAAGCAGCGCCTATCTACATGTACTAATGCAGGTGTTACGCAAGAACAGAATAGGGTGAAGCAGAGCTGGCAAGATCACACTCTCTACTGACAACCACCATCCCCAAAAAAAAAAGAAGAATACTACACCGTATTATGAAAAGTTCGCTACCGTTATTGGCAATAGGGCAAGAGGTATTGTGCTATTGGAGTTCATTGAAGCACAGTTGCTAGACTGTGGGGCTTTGAGGAACGGTAGCTACCCTAACACCCGCAGATGAAGATGTGTTATTTATAAAGTACCTATACAGTCATATTAGTTAAGGAACGCTGTATTGCGTATGGGAATGTTGTTTATTTTTCTTGATGCAATTTTCTTTGTTTATTTGCAGTTATGCACTCCTATACAGTTGGCGTGGCGTTTACAATTACACTCAGCATTTCGAAATGTAACCCTTTGTTGACGGCCATTGACAGTGTGAACAATTATAACACTGATATGATATTAGGTTAACAGTTGTGAGCAGCAGAGCAACTGCACACATGTTTAGTTACGGACAGTTACGCTTGTTTGCAAATACTTCAACCTTGTTTCTGGACTGTAGTTCTTACTTTCTTTTTTGATGCAGTATACCGCATGACATTGTCGGTCAATCTCAGTTCTTGTGGGAATTTATCACCGATTCTCATCTTTCGCTGGCCTTGATTTACGTTCAAGCCGTATAATGAGAGCTGAGCTTTTAAAAAGTGATCCATATATATATATATATATATATATATATATATATATATATATATATATATAGATAGATAGATATATCCTGACAATACATCTATAAAACAAAACAAGGGGGATGGATGGGGGCAGCTTCTGCACCAATGATCTATTAAAACATCTACTGTTAAGTTAGGTTTACATATCCAACTGTAATATGTTCATCAGTAGATCAAAGTTGCAGTAGTCTACACTACTTTTGTAGACTACACCACCTTAGGATTACATGTGGAGGAGGAAGGAATTCAAGAATACAGGATCCCTTGGAAAATTGTCCTAGCAAAGATAGTTATGTATTTCCAAAAAAATCACATTTGCACTGCTTTGTAAATGTATAAGTAGAAGACCAAGCTGCTGCCTCTAGAATACTTCTAGAGTACACACCTTTCCAAAAAGCTACAGAAAAAGCCTGGTACAGTGAGCCCTGACCCTGACAGGAAATTACATGTTATGGAAATGCTGAGAAAAACAGCTTGAGAACCCATTTAGACATTGTCTGCTTTTACACTGTTGTCTTTTCTTATTACCTTTACAGGAAACAAACTGATCAGCCGTACTGAAGGATTTTCTTTTGTCCAAGTAGTATCTGAGCTGCTTATGGTCATCCAGCACATGTAATATACTTTCTCCCTTTTTTTAGGTTCTGGAAAAATACAGTGAGCTTCACAGATTGGCTTAAGGTAAACAGTGGAACTATTTTAGACATAAAAGAAGAGTGTGTTCTCAAAGACACATATCCTTGAGGAAAATTATGTAGGGCTGACTTACCATAAGAGCTTGCAACTCAAATAACCTTCAAAGAAAGTCACAGCAATGAGTAATATGGTCTTCCGTGTTAAAAACATAAACTTAGTTTGATGAGTTGATTCAAATGGAAGAAGTATTAGCCTTTGAAGTACAAAGTTAACATACTAAGGAGGAGCCACCTGTTTTCAAGGAAAGAAATAGGGGAAATGGACAAAAGATGAATCTTGATAGAAGAGTAAATAAGACCAGAAGATAATAAGTCACATATATATTCTAGAAACAGAGGCATCTTGGCATTATATTGGTCTGGGTTCTTAGTCTGGCACCAACAATAAAATCTTTTCCACATACACATATATGAATTCTCAGTAGCAGGTTTTTTAAAATCCTTCAGTACCTGCTGCACGTCTTCAGAAAAAAAGGCGACTAAAACATATTAAATGTGTATCTTCCAGCCAGTCAAATAGAGGTGATTTCAAGGTGGGGGGTGTATCAACTACCCTTGTCTTGTGTGAGTGAATCCTGTCTGTGAAGAAGCATGTGATTGCCCTTAACCATTGTCAAAAGAAGGGAGAATCACTGCACCATGGGCCTGAAAGGATTAACCACAATGAGTTTTGCAGAATCCTTCTGCATCTTCAGAATGGTCCTGGATATCAAAAGAGAGGGTAAAAAGGCATAAAGCATTACCATCCATAGAAAAGAGAAAGCCTTTACCTTACAGGCCTGTTCACAAGGAATCCTGGAGCAGAATTTGACTGTTTTGAAATGAGGCAAACATATCTATTTGAGGTGTTCTCCACAGTTGGATCAATTCCTGGAAGGCCTCCAGGTGTAGTTTCTATCTGTGAGGGTCTATCCTGCTCCTGTTCAGACTGTCTGCTATACTGTAATGCTCTAATGGAATTTAAGAATCTTGAAGAGTCAAACTGAGCTGAAATGCTACCTGCCAGGCTATCATAGCAAGTCTTCAAAGAGGATAATATCTGGTAACACCTTGTTTGTTTTTATAGCACAACGATGTGATGTCTGTGATAACTTACAGAGGAAATGGAGATCAGAGATGGTGTAAGACCTTCAGTGTACCTCTTTGACATGTATGTGCCTTTGCTGGTCCTGTTTATGCTACAGACCTTAAACTTTCACCCCAATGGATATAGCCCCCACAAGCAAGGACTGAGGTATCTGTTATGACAGACTGAGAAGAAGTTAGAAAAGGACAAATCAGGACTGAGAAACAACCAGTTCTCACATCACAGTAACTCCTTTCTTACAAATCCCAGAATTGGGATCTGAAAGGATACAGGGTGATGATGAGACCAGACTGATGTGATGTACCACTGTATTTTCCTCATGTGAAGTCTGGCCAAGGGACTCATAATAATCATATAAGCCATGAAACTCAGAATCCTAAGAACTTCCATTGTAAATATCATGGATTAGTTGGAGAAGGTTGTGAAGTTTTCTCTGTACAGTTCTACTTTGTTCTCCCAGAAAAAATATTCTGTGAGACAGGATGAGACAAGATTTCTGTAAGTTCTGTTGAAATCCCAAACTGAGGGGTTTCTTGACACATCTCAGACAGTCTTGACAATTGTAAAAAGAGTCTGCAAAAATAAGACAATCATCCAAATATGGACAGATGTGTGTTAGCTGAAGTCTGCAGTAAACAGTTACTGGAGCCAGACAATGTGTAAATACCCTTGGTGCAGAAGTTACTCTAAAGGGTAAGACCAGGGTAAGGGTATTGATAATATAAGCCAGATACAGAGAATCTTTAAAAAGTTTGAATTCCTTGTCAATAGGAATGCGATGATGAGAATCTTTTAAGTCTAATGTTAAAAGGAAACTGAGAAGGGAATGAGAGGTGCAAGGTTTAGAGGAATAACATTTTGAACTTTGGAACCCTGATACAGAAAGGAAAGGTCTAAAACTGGTCTACAAATTCCCTCTTTCTTTGCCACCCAAAAGATCCTTGACTAAGAACATTTGCCTATCTGACTCATTAATAATAATTCTATGCCCCCCCCCCAGACAACCTGTTATCCAAAACTGGAGGAAACAGGAATGCCAGTTTTACAGGATGAGAAGTAATCATCTGAAAAGGAGGAAGAGACTCCCATTGCCATTTGTACCCCTGCTGCATGATTCTCAGGACATATTTGTCTGATAAAATCCTGATGCCAATGGGGAAGATGAAGTCCTAGACTGAGGTATAGATAGCCAGGGTTGGTGGAACTAAAAAGGCAAGTAGTTATTCCTTCTCTTTGGACTGTCCTTGGTTCTGGGAGGCTTTATTTTTAGAGCTTCTTTATCATTGCTGTTTAGCATTTTGTTTGTTAGCACCTTGCTCCTTAAATTGCTTTTTATTTATTTATTGATTTAACATTTGTTTACCAGGAAAGTCCAACTGGGTCAGGAACCCATTTTCAGTGGTGGCCCGGGGAGAAAAGCTTCACGTGATACATGAAAGTTAAGACATTGTACATGAAAAAGACAATAGCAAGTATTAAATCACACATTAAATAAGTAATGAATACTAAATAAGTACAGAGAGGTAGATGCAATAATAAAACGTACTAAATAGGGAATACTAAATAAAAGTAATATGGTAGGTTTCAATTTTTGTTTTATCAGGTAGAATTAAGGTAAAGAGTGAGGGTCAGGCAGAGGGTCAGAATATAGAAGCAATCATATGCTTGGAAGAAATTGTGGAGTAGGATGGGAATAGTTAAGGGTGTAGAAATACGTAAAGTTTCTTAGTTCTATATGGTAATGGTTAGCTTATGAAATTCATGGTCTAGGATCTCAAGATGTAGAAATGAAAGGCCTTACAGAATGAATGGAGTTCACCTGTCAGGGAAAGAGCAGGGTCAGGTCTGATTATAAAGAAATGTTTTTTAGGGTGTGTTTGAAGTTATTAAAGTGCTCAATGTTAGTGATGTCTGTTGGCAGAGAGTTCCAGAGCTTGGCAGTAGCATGAGAGTATAGGCACTGTCCAGCTCTTTTGTTTGGAATACACACGGTTAGGAGTTGTTTGTTTTCAAAGTGGAGGGCTCTGGTAGGGATGTAGGGTTTTAGGATGGATTTGAGGGCTGGGCAACTGTCAGGTGTATATATCATTTTATGTGCAGAAGACAGCTGAACTAGGTTTAGGTGGTGTATTAATTCGAGCTAGTTTAGTTATTTCAGAACTGGGAAGTGATGGGAGCAGTAGGAGTAATCTGTGGCAAATTTGGCATTTTTATGGTAGTAGGATTGAAACTTATTTTTAAGAGAAGATTGTAAATTGGTGTATAAGGGGGCTGCATATAAGAGAGAGGGAAGCAAGTATGTGCTGGTGAGGGTTTATCTGGTGTAGTTATCCAAGAACGCTTTTTGTCTATAGAGTGTTCCTAGTTTGATTTGTGTTTTTGTAATGCTATTGCAGATGTGGTGTTCGAAAGTTAGTTTGTTGTCTGTGGTAATGCCTAGTAGCTTAGCTGTGGGAACTGTTTCAATTTCTGTGTTATTCTGACAGAATATTTTAAAGTCAGATGAGATTAGTTTTGCCGAGAAAAGCAACAGTTGGGCTTCTCTCAGTCATGTCTCTATCGAGGTTAAGGTAGTTTGGGTGAGTTGCTGGAGATGTATGTTATTAGAGAAGGAAATTATGGTAGTGTCATCTGTGTATCGGGTAACGGAGCTAAGGGATGACAAGATGTGAAGATTGTTGGTAAAAACATTGAATAGTAAGGGCCCAGGTATAGACCCTTCTGGTACCCTAGTTGTGTTGGTTTGGGGTTCCGTTCAGAAGCTCGAAATACTGAAATCTTGAATTTCAGTATTTCGAGCCCAAGAAGCCGAATCCACATAATAGCAAATGTTTAGAAGCGCGAAATTTAAAACCTCGAATACCGGAGGTTTTGAATTTCTCACTTCTAAAGTTCCGCTATGGTTATGTATTCAGGTAAGTGTGTGTGTGTGTGTGTGTGTGTGTGTGTGTGTGTGTGTGTGTGTGTGTGTGTGTGTGTGTGTGTGTGTGTGTGTGTGTGTGTGTTAAGGGGTTTGGGTAGGGGCTGTGGTGTGTGTCAGTGTGTTTTGTTGCTGTGATGTGTGTGTGCGAAGAGGAAGTAGCTTGTATGGTAGTGTTTTGTGTCTGTTTGTATGTAGTGCGACCTCGGAGTGAGAATATTTAAGTAGGGGAGGTGGGGGGACACAGGGGAGCATTCCCCCCCTGCTTTCATGTAGTAGAGTGATTGTGTGTGTTTGTGTAGTGGATGGTGTGTGTGTGTGTGTGTGTGTGTGTGTGTGTGTGTGTGTGTGTGTGTGTGTGTGTGTGTGTGTGTGTGTGTGTGTGTGTGTGTGTGTGTGTGAGTGTGTGTAGTAAAACCACGAAATTCAAAACTTCCGATATTCCAGGTTTTGAATTTTGCGGTTTTTAGTTTTTGTTGTTTTGTGGATTCCACTTCTTGGACTCAAGATACTGAAATTCGAGATTTAAGTATTCTGAGCTTCTGAAGTGAACCCGTTGGTTTGATATTGGGATAGTTTATTTTGCCATTTAACACATTGTTGGTGATTGGATAGGTAGCTTGCAAACCATTGGAGGGATGGTAGGGTGCAGCCTACAATGGATAGCTGATGAAGACGTTTGTTGTGGGACACTGTGTCAAATGCCTTTGATAAGTCTAGTAGTAATACAGAGGTGATATTACCAGAGTCAATGGATTTGGACACAGTGTCCATGAAGGAGATTAGGGCACTGGTGGAGCTGTGTGAGGGGTAAAAACAATGCTGGGCAGGGGTAATTAATTTGTTTTGGATGAGATGCTGAAGCAATTGCCTATGTATGCATTTTTTCAGAAGTTTGGAAAAAGGAGAGAGATGGAGATTGGTGGATAATTTGATAGTTCATTGGAGGTGCCCTCTTTATGTAAAGGGGTGATGATAGATTTTTTCCAAAGGTTAGGGACATTGGACATGCAGTGATTTATAAAGATGCTGACAGCATATGCTATGGATTCTGCAGCAACTTTTAAGTACTCATGGGGAGGTTGTCAGAGGAGAGGGAGCATAGTTTTAGTTTTTGAAGTAGTTTTTGAATGAGAGAGGTAGGGACAAGTTTAAGAGAAAAAAAGATAGAAGGTGTAGTACTGCTTTGTTGAGGAGGTGAAGGTTTATTTTTGTTTGTGCAAGAGTCATGAGATAAGGGTGGAGGAGAATCAGATATGGGGCTTAAGGTAGTTGCAGCAGTGGGATATGTTAACAGTTTGCTTATCCTATCTATAAAATGAGAGTTAAAAGGCTGGCTATTGCTGAGGGAGTTTTGTCAGGGTGTGGTCCTGGAGTTTGTTTAGAGCCTTGGGTAAAGAGGTTTAAGATGTATTTCCAGAATTGTTTTGGGTTGTTTTTGTGTTTGCCAGTTCATTGGAAAAGTGTTTTTTTCTTATCTAAGTTCACACGTTTTTTGCTTTGTTTCATAACTGTTTATATTTGATTAGGTTAGCATCATATTTGTTATCATGTCAGTCTTTCCATGCTTTATCTCTCTCTTGTAAATGTTGTTTGGTGTTTTTTGTTAGCCAGGCAGCATGGTTAGTTTTTATTCTTTTGATGCAGAGAGCAGATAGGCTGTTGAAAGTATGTAGAAATACACTGTTGAGGTATTCAAGGCATCTTCTAGTAGTAGCGTTTTAAGTGGAATCCACTTGATATGTTTTAGGATTTTGTTAAACCTTAGTTAGTCAAAGTTCCTGATATTTCTGGTGGTTTTGTATGTGTGGGTTCTTGTAATTTGTGGTGTGGATCAATATATGAATATGAGTAGGCGGTCACTAAGAGAATTAGGCAGAGTGTAGGGATTAGAGTATTTGTCAGGATTAGAAACTAGTATCCAGTCAAAACTTGCACCTAGGGTATTGCTGTTATGCATACAGGTAGCATTGGTAATGAGCTGGGTATAACCATAGAGGTTTATACTATAAGTAGGGGAATAAATCATCAGATCTTGCCAGTTCATATTGATATCTCCCATAATTATAGTTTCATTACTGATGTTTTCTGATATCCAGAAGAGGATATCTTCCATAGTTTGGATGTTTTGCCCAGAGGGTGTATATATATATATATATATATATATATATATATATATATATATAGTCCAGTAATGCATATTTGTTTTGTTTTGTTAATTTGTAGGGTTCCGATTAGAATTTCAGCATTGTTGAAAGTTGGTGTTTCTTTAGGGAAAGGTGAGATTATGATGGTGTTAGGATAGATTAAGGCTACCACTCCTTTTTTGTTGGTTCTGTCTTTTCTAAGTATATTATGGCCTGGGGTGTTATTTCACTATCATGGATATGGAGTTTTAGCCAAGTTTTGGTAATTAATAAAATATCTGGGGTGTATTGACTTAACCAAGCATGAAATTCTGTGGTTTTGTTACAGATACTACATGTGTTTAGGGTTGCTAGAAGAGTATTTTAGGGTGTAGGCTTTTAGCAGAGGAATCTGTAGTTGGGCACCCTGAGTTGGGGTAGTGGGCACCCTGAGTTGGGGTAGATGTCCCGACACAGGGATAGAATGTGTTGCTTGGAGAGATAAAGTTTCCGATATTGACTAGGTTTATTATTTTTGACCATTATGCAAAGGTTAGGTTTATTAGTGATGTCAGGGAGGATTGTGAATTTTGAGAGCTGTATAATGTGATATTGAAGTAGGCTGGCTGATATATTACTAAATCTTTCTGTGGGGTTGTCATGATGTAAAGCAAGGCTGGAGTATGTAAATGTTGCTGGAGTTGTGGAATAGTTCAGGGAGGTGAAGTGGATTAGGAGAATGGTAAATAATGTTAGAAGCAGGCTGGAGAGAAGGGAGAACATTTGTAGTGACATGGTTTATTTTGAGTTCTGGAAGGCAGTGGGTAGTGGAATGGGCAGTATAGAGCAGATTGTGAATCTTTGAAGTGGAGCTAGTGGAGTAATGGGTGGGGTTTTGGTGTTAATTGGACGTACAGAGGTGGGAGTATTTGTAATTGGATAACAAGCTTTGGGGGTGGAGTAATAGTAGGTATAAATCTAGGGAAAGCAGGGGTGGGTGGGAATGGGGGTAGGGTAGAGGAACTGAGTGAGGCCAAGTGTAGCAAAGGAGAAAGGAGCAGGAAGAGCCATTAATGGACAAAGCAGCAAAAAGAAAAACAATCATCAATTTCAGTTAGCACCAGTTTAGTACATTACTTGAAAAGCATAATACAATGCTCACAATCAGAATGGCAAAAATTAGATGGGTGTTACTGGGGAAATGTATACTAAACCTGAGTAGGCACAGCCAAAAAGAAAGGAAGAGCTAAAAAGTAAACTTTTGATGGGGGAAACCTAGGAGAGGGGTAGAAGTAGTGTGCGAGCCACATATTTATATTTGCTAGAACTGACACGTTTTATAGCAACAGATAACTCTGTTGAGAATATACACTGGGCATATATTGATTTGTCCTTTCCTGGATTGTAGTGATTACAATTTCATGAGGAAAGCAGTCCATCTAGCCACTTCTAATAAATGAATCACAGTGTAGTGGTAAGGGGACTGAAATGAAGAGAAGAGAACAAAAATTGTTGGTTAAGAGAGGGAAAAGCAGGTGGAACAGGTTGAGAAATCCATAGTTAGAGGCACAGTGAACAGGGAAGTACACGGTAAATTACAGCAACTTCTACACTCTGTGTATCAATTGGTAAAAATGTACTTCTAAAGTTGAACATTCAAATTGCAAGAAGATACACTGAGTACATTTAATAATACAGCTAGTCAAACAAATTGATCAGATGATACTAGTAATTACTTGCACCACTGTTAACAACACATGGATTGTAAAATGCCTGTGTTACATGGATTGTAAAATGTCTATGTTACAGGTTAAATAGACTGTTAACATTCTGAATATACCTAGAGGCAGACAGTGCATTTCATCCAGTACTATATTCAGAGACAGATTAAATCTTAAAAACATACCATTAATATGTAGATAAAATTAAAATAAGATGTAGTAGTTAACAAGTAGGTAGAAGTCAATAAAATATAGCAGCTAACAATCCTAGCATGTAAGGCACACTATGGAAACAGCTAATAGGCACACATGGACCATAGCAGTCTGTATACATTTAAACCGTATGCCAGGTCTATATTATGGTATGTAACAAAAGAAGTACAGCAAACAGAAAAACTTAGTACAAACCAATGTTGATAGTGTACATGTGTGATGAAAATATCACATCTAATAACAGAATGTTCTAGACAGTGTACCACCAATTATAATCCACATTTAGCAGTGAAATAGGACTAAAGCATGACAAGAATAAAATCTTATGTGACACTACACTACTTTAGGGGAAACTGACCAAATCCTAAGAACACTGCTTAGATAAGTTTAAAAATGGAGCTGATTCACTCAGCAGCATATGTAAACTCTGTTTGGACACCTGTGAAAAAAGGAGAGGGGACTGATGAGCTTGGAGTGATCGCAGAGGGGTATGCTGCTTGCAAAAGTAAAATGATTGCAAGGTGGCTGCCTAAAGAACCATGAAGAGACAAGGCAGTGAAAAGAAAAACAATCATCAATTTCAGTTTGCACCAGTTCATAATAAAATGCTCACAATCAGAATGGCAAAAATTAGATGGGTATTACTGGAGAAATGTATACTAAACCTGAGTAGGCACAGTCAAAAAGAAAGGAAGCGCTAAAAAGTAAACTTTCACTGTGGGGGAGACTAGGAGAGGGCCAAAAGTAGTGTGTGAACCTCAAATTTATAATTTCTAGAACTGACACATTTTATAGCAACAGATAACTCTGTTGAGAACATACACTGGGCATATATTGGTTTGTCCTTTCCTGGATTGCAGTGATTACAATTTCATGGGAAAGCAGTCAAGTTAGCTACTTCTAATGAAAAAAACACGGTGTTCTGGTAAGGAGAACTAGTCATATATTGGTTTGTCCTTTCCTGGATTGCAGTGATTACAATTTTTGAAAAATAGTCCCAACTTAGAAAATTTTTATTGAACATAAGAAAAAAAAGTTCGGTACTCACCATAATGTTCCATCTGTGCTGTCCATTTTCATTCTTCATCAGCAATTGTGTCTGAATTCAACCCTTGGATCTGACTCAGCTGCTTTTTACAGCTTGTGGATACTGGAAACTCTTGAGCTCCTCCCTTACCCATAATGCTCTAGCCCCCTAACATACCTCAGATCTTGTTTGCTGGCCTTATAGATTCATAGAACATTAGAAACAACACTAGGATGAGAAACTGATACATAGAGTTCAAAGGCAGGATCACTGATTCCTTTATTATCTTCTCATTCTTCCAGAAGTTGCAAACCAAATGGTATGGGGTTGTGGGGAGGGAATTGAGGAAAAATGAAAATGGGCAACACAGATGAAACTTTGTGGTGAATACATAACTTCTTTATCTGACCTTGTCAATTTCATTCATTCCTCAACAACTTGGACAGAGGGACTTCCAAGATGGCTGCACATTGAGTAACAGCTTATTTCTACCTCTTTCAGTGTGAAAATAGAAACTCAGCACAGTGGCCAGTAGACTTGTGTTTATGGTAAATTTCAGTAACTGGCTAGTAAGTGCACTATCTGGATGCTAGAAATAAAGAAATACAGAAGACCTGGAAAAAATTGGCTACAAAAAGTAAAGAAGAAACACTGACTGGGGAAAGTTCTGCAGCTGTTCAGTGAAAAGCAATGCAACACTCAGACATGACTTCCAGTAACCTACAGGAAGATATAAGACAACTGCAAACAGACCTGGTAAAAATAAGCAAAACACTGATGGAGTATATCAACACAAACAATAAAAGGCTGGAAAAATGGAAGAAGCTTTAAACAGGTATTCAGATGAGATGATAAAGCTGCAAAAATCAGAGATTGAAATAAAGAAAAGGGTGGCTGAATATGAGACTGCTCAGGAAGAGATGTTTCAAAAAATAATAGAATTAGAGGACAGAGCACATGGGGAAAACCTGAGATTTTTCAGCTATACTAGAGAAGCTGAAAGGAACAGACTGCATTAATTTTATGAAAGCACAAATAAGCAACTGGACTGGTAATTCACAGCAGGAGTTATTAGTTGAAAGGGCACATCATGTGTATTCTCCAAACCTGGCTATAAGAAAGAAACCTACACTTTTAATAGTAAAGATGCAATCCTACCAGCAGAAGGAGTTGATTCTGACAAAATTGTGGCAGAAGGACAAAGTACTAAAAGTGGGAGATAATGGAGTGTCTGTGGAGAATGCTTACTCGTACACCAGGCAGAAGAGAAGCAAATGTATTCCACTATTCAGGGAATGTTGAAATGCAGGTGTGAGATTCAAACTGCTGTATCCATCTGTCTTCAAGGTATTCTTCCCCGGAGGGACAAAATAATTTTTGATGAAGTACATGCTGTGAAAAAGAAGGAGATTCTGCTTCTTGTTCTTTGGGTAATAAAGATCACAGAGAGACTGTACCAGTGAAACCTTTTCCACTGTTTCAATGGAAAATGCTGCAGAGATGGAAGGGAGCATGAGAGTTGACTAGAAGAATCGAGAGTATGTTGGATATGAAGCAGAGACAGGATTTCAGAGATGAACAGTAACAAAACCAGTAACTTAAAATGGGATTACAATGCAATAATTATATTTGTGAAATATGACAGAACATGAAAATCTGGAAACACTGGACTTTTTCAGAGTTTTTTGGACTTGTGGGGGACTCTAAAGCACATGCCTTACTTCATGTCATTAATATTCGGAAAAGTGCACTGGGGAGGGCAAAAGGTGGGAGAATGTTAACTGTATGTAAAACTTTTTTCCCTTAAATAGTGCCAATTTTGTGGCATATTGTTTTCTTTACATGCTTTAAAGTAAATTCTTTCAGTTATTTTCTAAGTGTAATGGGGACTGTAAACAAGTGCTGCTGTTCTTTTTTTCTCTCCCTTCTCTCTCTATTCTTGTTCAGTTTTAAGAAATGTAGGCACTGCAATGTATAAAAAAGCCTGGTTAAAAAGCATGATAAAAGAGTGATTGATGTGCTTTTTCTTTTTCTTGCATGGAGAGATGACTGGATTAAAGACCTTTGATTGATATATTAAATAATGTTAAGAGAGAGCAGGTAAATGGAAAAAGAACATTGAATATTATGAGTTGTTTTCTAGCAAATACATGTAAGCTCAGTAACAATTCTGCAGCTGGTCTTCATGTTTCTATGGAAACAATGTGATAAAGAGAAACTGGCTGCCTGGCTCTCATGTCTCTATGGAGACAAGCTGATAAAGAGAAACTGGCTACAGTCTGGTGGAGAGTGATTAACCGAGGGAAAAAAGAAAAATTGGCTAAGAGGTAATGTTCTCTGAAAGCATTAAGGGGGATTTCCAAAGTAGATAATGTTTTCTGAAAGCATTTAGGCACTTTCCCAAGGTAGTTAATGTTCTCTGAAAACATTCAGGGGTTTTCCCAGTTGGAAGAGCTATAAAGATAAGACAAAACCAATCATCACTTAGAAGCATAGGCTGCACCATGTGTATTAACATGGATGATCTTTCTTTTAGGTTAACTCAGGTCTGTGAGTGTAGCTGTTAGTTTGGGACTTTTGTTCTTACTAGGAAGTTAAAACTTCAGTATTTCAAGGTGTACATAGTTTTGTGTGTTAGTATTAAGTTAATAGGTTTTAGGGGGTATTGGGGGTATGTTTGTTTTTTGTTTGAGGGCTTACAATAAAACAAAAAGTGTTATAACATGTAACATAGGCTCAAATTAATATGACAAGAAACAACTGTATAAGAGTTCAATCTGCCAAACAGTGTATGCATGTAACACAAAATCTGGAACTAGTAATTTAACAAAAAGGTATACATCAAAGGAGGGAATAATAACTTTTTAATACACTGATGCTTTCCTTAATGTCTTTAAATGTAAATGATCTCACAGATAAATACAAACAAGAAAGAGTAGTGAACTATATTAAAAATGTAGAGTGCAAATAGGTATGTTGCAGGAGACACACTTAGAAAGAAATGAGCATGTGAATTTGATAAGGAAAAGTTTTCAGAATGGTTATTCAACAGAATACCTGGGACCAAGGAAAACAGGAGTACTTATAATAATTGCAAGAGGAGTTCCAATAGTGACAGAAGAGGATAAAACAGATAATGATGGCAGATTTGTAGTGCTAAGGGGCTAGTGGCAAAGGAGGAGGATTACACTGGCATGTATTTACATTCCACCTAAAAATGCTATAATGTAGCTTAAGAAAATTCTGGGAGAAATAATCAGTTTTCAGCAAGGAATATTGCTTATAGGTGGGGACTAGAACTCAAATTGCAACAGTGAAGATGTGTCTGGGGGCCCAGAAGGGAAAATATAACAAATATGGTAGATTTTTGAAGAAATATATGAAAATATTTGGAATGAAAGATGTGAATTTAATAATAGGAGTTAGCAGTGAATTTACATATTAATCCACAAGATATAAAAGCTGGGTAAGGTAAACAGAATTTACCTTTCACATGAACATGTGCATTTAATTGAAGGTCTTGATACCCACCCAATAACTATTTCAGATCATGCACAATTATAGCTAATATAAAAACACAGGGTAATGAAATAAAAATGAGACATTGGCTCTTTCCCACCTATCTGTTGAAAAAGAGAGGAATTTAAGGAATGGGTAGTGGAGATTATTCAGAACCTGTTAGAAAGGATAGAAGTTTCTTCTGAAAATATAGCTAGGGAGTGGGATAAAATTAAGGTGGAGTTTAAAAATAGGGTTGAAATAAAAGAAAGGGAGCTATGGTTAAGAAGTAACAAGAATGATTTAGAGACATTGACAAATGTGAAAGTATTGCAGAATAAGGGGAATCTCACAGAACAAGAAGAGGATCAATGGCAGAATTCTAGGCAGAAAATAAGGGATTACCTCAATAATATGCACAAGCTTAGAAAGATTGCTGTTAAGCAACTGTTTTTTATAATAACACTAGAGCACAGAAACCTTTAGCACAACAACTCAGGCAACAGAAAGTAGAATGGGCTGTCACCAAACTTAGGGAGCCTATAAAAAAGAAGGTAACAAGAGATCCTGTCTAGGTATTAGATATATTTTGGAAATTATGTGAGAGTCACTATAAAGCAGAGAAATATGAAAATCAAGAAAAGATACAAATGGAAATGTTTATGGAAGAATTAAATATGCCAATGCTAGAGGAAGATGAAGCTCGGTTACTAACAGGATAGGAGGAGATGAGATACAAAAACTGTGATGTATAACCAATCTACAGGAAAGTCCCCAGCAATAGATGGTATTCCTGTGGAAGTTTGAAAGCTAGGAGAAAAAAAACTGATAAAGATCTGGAAGTTTTGCTTAACAATATCTTAAGAGGAGGAGACGTACCACTGTCCTGGAAGAAAGCAGTGGTAGCTGTAATACCTTAAGAGGGTAAGGATCCATCAGATCCAGCTTCATACAGGCCTGGGAGGCAAACATTTGACAACATTAACAGAACATTGATGATCCAGAGTGAAGTAGAATGTAAGAAAATACCATTGCTGCTGGTGGGTCTTCATGTAGAGAAAGCGTTTCACAGAGTAAGTTGGGAATTTATGAGAAGGGCAATAGAAGCATTTGCATATCCTGAAAAAAATTATAAGGTTGATCAGAATATATGAGGGATCTGAGAGGATAATTAAAGTGGGTGGGGGTCCACCCTGATAATTTCTGCTTTAGCAGAGGAACCAGGCAGGGGTGTCCTCTTTCCCTTTATTATTTGCATTATATTTAGAACCATTGGCTAAGAAAATAAGGGGCTCAGAAATTCAAGGATATAATTGGTGTGGTAGTCAAGAAATGCTTTATTAGCAGATGATATTATTTTGTACCTGACAAAACTAGAAAAATATATTACAGTGCTGTGGAACATTTTGAGACAGTTTCAAATATTTTCAGGATACAAAATTAATGAAGCTAAAACAAAGCCAATAGTGGTAAATTGTGTACCCATGCATGAACTGGTTCAGGAATACCCATATTTATGGGGACATGATAAAATGAAATATTTAGGGGGATGGATTAAAAGTTATTCTAGTGTGGCAGCTAAGTATATGTAGAAAGAGACTAAACAACAAATAATACAAAAACTGAGGAAATGGACATTTTGTTATATGGATATGGATAGTAAGATACAAGCAGTTACATTTTTTTAGTCCCTTTAGTCTTATACACAGGTCAGGCATATTTTTATCAACCAGAGGAGAAGTTGTGGGTAGCAGTTAATAAAGAGCTGAAGGACTTTATCTGGGAGGGGAAGATGGCAAGAGCCAAGTGGGATAAACTGATTCTTCCAGTAGAACAGGGCAGAATGGGATTACCCAATCTGAAGGGGTATTTCAGACCTATACAGTTAAGACTCTTATACATAGCACAAGCAAAAAACTATAGTTCAAAGTGGAAAGGGATGATGATGAGATAAGGGGGAACCTCAAGAAATGAGGAGAGACTGGGATTTTGGATGCAGGTCTTTAAGGAGAATAACAATAATCATGCAGAGTATTATATCCATAAAGCAGCAGAAAGTATTCCAAGAACTAAACTAACACAAGAATGGAGAAAGGAGATTCTGCCAATAGGGATGACTGCAATTAGGGATAGAGACAATAGGCAAGAGAGGGCCTGAATTTATTGGAGAAAACTGTCAAAAGAGCCAAGGATTTGAAGCAAATAACTAGAGGGAAAGATGATAGAATGGGAAGGTGCCAAGAATTTATTTGGACTGCAGGTTAGAGATTGCCTTCCCAATCAGGGAATGATACCAGAGTATAGGCAAAGAGAAAGAAATAGGGGAGTCTTAAATGAAAGAACAGCACTGGTAGAGTTTTAATAGAATCTAGAACAGAAGCTGCCATTAAAAACAAATAACTAGTAGAGCTTATAAAATATTGCACAATAACTATAACAATCAATCAGAGGAGGTTAGAAAGGATTGGGAAGAGAGATTGAATAAGCAATTCACAAAGAAACATGGGAGGATATATGTAAGTCTCCCAAATATGCAACAAAATCTAGAAGATTTAGGATTTTTGCCTGGAAATGTTTACATATATATTTTTATACCCCAAGTAGACTCCAGACAATTTTTCACCAGGTAGACAGCAAATGTCGTAGGTGTTAAGGGAAAGAAAGAGGTAATTGGGAACATATTTTCTGGCAGTACAGTGAGATGGCAGACTTTAAGGATTCCCTGTGGGATGCACTGTTGGAGATGCTTGGGTAGATTGGTCTGATGAGAGAGATGATTTTTCTGAGCTATGATACAGAATTGGAATTGCCTAGACATGGTAAGGCCTCGCTATGTCTAATAATGGTGGCTGCCAAAAAGCAATTACTAGAAAATGGAAATCAAAATCAAAACCAACCATACTGGAAGTAGTGACTATAGTAACATAGATAAAACAACTGAAATTGATATCTTTAGAAAAGGGTAATGGCAAACTACATAAGAAACAATGGGAACTATGAGAATACAAAGGAGGAATGTGGCCTAAAAGGCAGCAGGACTTAAATGAGCTACGTAATGTTTGAGTGAAAAAGATTGGGTAGATTATAAGTGATGTATAATGTTTGCAATTGGTGTGGTTTGTTTTCATTTATATAAATGTATGATTGCCTATGTAGTAAGTGATGGTTCAATGAAGATGTTTCTTGTTTAAAAAAGCAAGAATTGAATAATTTATGTAATACTGCTTAGGTTATATGATATATACCAATATATGTGAAGTATAATGTTTGTTATGTTAATATAGTTTTATTACTTTTATATGAATGTAAATTTGCCCATGTCACAAGTGATAATTCAATAAAGATGTTTGGAAAAAAAATGGGACAGATTCCCCAGCTACCTTTAATCGTGGGAGGACTCTAGGGAAGGATATTTCTCAGCATTGTTGAGCCAAAGGTTGCTCTTCCCTTGAGACCAGATCTAATTTGTAATGAGTAATAAAGGTATGAGGATTAACCCAAGTTGCAACCATACAGATATCATCTATGAAAGACCTGGATAAAAATAATGATGAAGTTGGCATGGACCTGATTGAATGGGCTTTCAAAGGTTTTGGCAAAGACAAACCCAATTTGTTATAGACAAAGGAAATGCAAATCAGTTAACCATTTGGCTAAAGTTACTTTTGCAACTGGCTTGCCCAATTTCGATTCTGCAAAAGAAACAAATAATTGACCTGTCTTTCTAAAGTTCTTTCTTCTATGCAGATAGAAACATAACTATCTGTGAGCAACCAACAAATGTAACATATATTTTCATTGTTCATGAAATTTGGAAAGATAACTGGAAGATTAATAAACTGATTCATGTTGGATTCTGACACCACCTTAGGCAGAAAGGAAAGATTGGTTTGTAGTGATACCCTATCTCTATGAAATATTAAATAAGGAGGCCTAGAAGATAAGGCTTGAAGCTCAGAGACTGAGCAGAGATTATATCTACCAAGAAGATAGGTTTCCAGGTTAAAATTATTAGTTCACATTTTGCTGATGGTTCAAAAGGAGATTGAGCCAAAGCTTGTAAAGCTAAATTCAAATCCCAGGGCAGAGTTGGATCTTTAAATGATGGTCTCAGAAGAAGAAGAAGAGGCCTTACAAAGTTTTGAAAAAGCTAAGGTGGAATTGTTAACTCCTGTATGAGAATTAGAAATGGCAGCTAGTTTCACTTTAATAGTTGAGGAACTACCCCCTTCATTAAAAATTGTAGCCAAAAACTCAAGAAGTTTATGCATTGTTTCTGAAAAAGGATCAATGTCTTTTTTGTGCCCAAAAAGCAATTTTTTTCCATTTACTTCTGTAAATTCTCCTGGTGGAAGTTTTATGGGAAGATAAAAGAATAGACAGGGGAGGAAAGCCTGGCTTGTCTGGCTATCAATGTAAGTGGAGAAACCATGCAGTCAGCTTTAGGCCTAAAATGAATGGGTGAATCATGTCTGTCAGGTGAGACAGGAGATCTGGAATTGGAACCAGAATCCATGGAGTGTGAACTAGATGTGGACAAAGAAAGGGGAACAAATTCTGATGAGGCCAATAACAGCAATGAGGATGACTTTGCTCTATAATCGAGATGCTCTCTGGAGAGGCTTGGGGATTGGTGGAGTTGGGGGATAAGCAGAGAGGAGGCAGGAGGGGTGATCGTGGAGGAGAGTGCCTCTTGGTGATTCCCCTGATGGGGTGATCAGGGCAAAGAACCTGCTGCACTTGTTGTTGAGGGGAGATGCAAAGAGGTCGCAGCAAGGTTGGCCCCCTTGGTGGAATATCTTTTCCACATCTCGCATGTTGATACACCACTCATGAGACAATAAAATGAACCTGCTCAGCTTGTCTGCTATCACATTGGATTTCTCCGGAATGTGCATTGCTATCAGAATTCAGTTGGATAACATTGTCTTTTGTCACACTCTCAAAGCTTCTTGACACAAGTGGAAAGATTTGGTTCCTCCTTGTTTGTTGATGTAACATACCATTGATCTATTGTCTGTCTGAATCACAATAGTCCAGGAAGGGAAAGAGTCTTGAAAGGCCTGCAACACTAGGAATACTGTTGTCATTTCCAGGACATTGATATGCATGTTTGCCTCTTCAGGGGACCAAGTACCTTGGACTAGCTTTACCAAGAAGTGTCCCCCACCCAATTTGGGAAATGTCCATGGTCACTATGGCTTTGGGTTGAGGAAGAATGAAAGGATGGCCTTGTAATATCTGATCTGGGCAAGTCCACCACCAGAGGTATTTTTTGCATGCCTGTGTTATTTTGATCTAGATGGACATATGTTGGTGTAGAGTAGACCACTGGGTTGCTAAGGTCTGTTGAAATATTCTTATATCTTGCTAGCGGAACTAGAACTATCACAGCAGACATTGACCCCAAGGCTTGTAAAATCAATCAAGATGATAGAAAATAATTCTGGATTATCTTTTTGACTTGAAATTGAATAGTTTGTACCCTTGGTAAGGCAAGGGAGGCTCTTACTGATACTGTATTAAAAAAGGCCCCTATGAACTCTAACATCCAAGATGGTTCTAGCTGAAATATGTTGTGATTGATGGTAATTCCTAGATGAGAGCAAATTTGGAGTACGTAGTCTCATGCTTTTATCAGAAGATGCCTGGTTGAACCGGTTATCAGCCAGTCATCCAAGTACGGAAACACCTGGAATCCTTGCAGTCTCAAGTGAGCTGCTACTACTGCCGTGCACTTATTAAACACCCTGGAAGCTGTGGTGAGGTCAAAGGGCAGTGCTCTGAACTGGTAATGACTGGCTACCAACTGGAAGCATACATATCTTCTGGAATGCCTGTTCATTTTTATGTAATAGTACGCATCCTGGATATCTATGGAGCACATCCAATCATCCTTGTGCAGGAAAGACCCCTTAACCATGACGATCTGGAACTTTGTATACTGATCCAATTTGTTCAGATTTCTGAGATCCAAAACTGGTCTCCAGTGCCTTGTTTTCTTTGAAAATAAAAAGAATATTGAGTAAGTTCCAGATTTTTTCTGGTCTGAGGGGACCTCTTGGATTACTCTTTTTTCTAGCAGCTTTTTTATTTCTAGAGCTGCTGCTTTGCTCTGACTGGGTGGAGCATCAGGAATTTTGTTTACAGTTGAAGGAGGGGGTATGGAAAAGGGAATTATATAACCTCTGGAAATAATCTTCTGCACCCATGTATCTTTTGTAATGTCTAGCCAAGCTCTTTGGTGCAGGGATAGATGATCCCTGACTGCTTCCAGAGGTGGACAACTGGGCCTCCTTTCAGGAGTACTGGCAGTGTCTGTCAGAGAAAGAATCTCTGGACCCCTGCTTCTGCAGGACTCCTCTGCCACGTGGATGGCATCTTCCATTAGAGAATCCCCCTGTGCCTCTGGGGGAACTATCTCCATATGGATCATGAATAGAACTCTGGGACTTTATGAACCACATTTTGACCACCTCTTTGATTCCTAGAGAAGGTTCTTTGAGGAGTGAAAAAATTTACACCCACTGCAAACAGTGTCTTATCATCTTGTTCACACCTGGAGTGTGTGTCTTTAACTTTACCGCCAAACAAAGAATTTTCATCAATGGGTGCATTGACAAAACAGGACTTGAAGGACTCCACAAAATCACAGGGCACTTCCATATATGTCTTCTAATGGAAATGTCTAAACCCATGGCCCTTGAGGTACCTTCAACTGCATGTTAAATGAGCCTCATGAATGAATTCATGAAAGATTGTAGGGTAGCCAACTGTGAGGCAAAAGAGCTCTGTGCCTCAGAAGTACTGGTCTCGGAGAGGGATTTAGAAAGTCCTTTAATCAAGCCTCTCTGAAGTCTTGTGAAGTGAGCCAAATAATTCAGCTACCAGAGTGCAAAGGTTGCTGAAGCATATACACACTTCTGAAATGATTTTGTAGGATGTCCACATCATTAGGAGTTTCGATTATGGCTCCTAGTTTGCAGTCATCTGTGAACTTTGTTAGCCAAAGACCTTCTGTGTTAGCCTGTACTTCAGAGAAGTAGATACCAAACAGGAGAGGACCCAGGACTGAACCCTGTGGTACTCCACTTGTCACTGGTCTGAAGTCGGATTTGGAGTCTGCTACTTTCACAGTGTGGGTTCTGTCAGAGAGCCATTTGGCAACCCATCTTGTGACATAGGGATTTATACCTAGTTTAGTCAGTTTATCTATAATTCCAGAGTGGGGGGTGGTGTCGAAAGCCTTGGCAAGATCTAGATAAGCTGTGTGAACCACCTTGCCCTTGTCTACGGCTTTGGTGACTGCTTCAAAGAAGTCTATCAGGTTTAGGAAACATGATCTGCCTTTTACAAACCTGAACTGGGTGGGGCCCAGAGTTTGGAGATTACCAATGTCTTTATTTATAAGTTCCATGATGATACATTCCATGGCCTTGCAGACCAGTCTCGTCAGGCTAATGGGGTGGTAGTTCCCAGAGTCCTTGGTGGCTCCTCCCTTGTGGAATGGGATAACCGTCGCTGTGCACCATTCAGCAGGCACAAAGCCTGAGGTGAGGCTATGACTGAACATGGTACTTAGGTGGGGTGCCAGTTCGTTCTGTAGTTCATGTAGAACGCAGCCTGGGATGTTGTCTGGTCCCATGGATGCTGTGTTCTTGGCTTTGGAGAGTGTGTTTTTTACCTGTGCAGCTGTGATTACAGGAACTTTGCATTCTTCCAGTATAGAGATGGGCTCTTTAATGGGTGAGAGGGGGGGTAAAGTTAGCACTGAACCTATCTGCCAGGATGTTGGCAATATCAGTTGGGTCTGTATATTTAGAGCCATTGTGCTGTAACTCAGAGCAGATCTGAGCATTGCCATTGAGATTCTTGACATAGCTATGGAATGCTTTGTGGTTGTCTTTAGAATCAGTGGTGATTTTGTTTTTGTAACTAGCTTTGGAGGATTTTATCAGGGATCGCAGCTTCTTACTGAGGCTGACCAGGGAGTGCCTCCACTCATGGGATTTTACTGTCTTTTGCAACAGTTTCTTCCTTCTGTTGTACAGTTTGTTTATGGCAGGGGACCACCAGATTGGCTTCCTTTTTTTGGAGGATAGCTTCTTGTTTTTTTTGGGATAGCACGATCCATGCACTCATGTAAGTGCTTATAAAGTGCAATTGTGTAGGATTCAGTAGTCATAACTGTATTGTCCATCTGCATGGGTGTCATGAAGTTCACCACTTCTGTCTTAAGAAGCATGAAGTTGGCTTTGGAGAAATTTTTTACCATGGTTTCCTTAATGGGGGGTGGGGGCAAGATGTGGATATCTAGGGTAATTAGCTTATCATCGGATCGGACCAATGAGGCGTTGACTTCCGGTGTGGAACACCAGTCACTCATGTTGGTAATGACTAGATCTAGGATATTGTTGCACCTGGTGGGGGTGTGGATAAGTTGATCCAGGGCATTGGAGTTTATGAATTCCAGAAAGCGTTGAGTGAAGGAGTTGGTACATGAGTAGTTTTCCCAGTTAATGGTGAGGTAGTTGAAATTGCCCATTATTATGGTGTTTGGTTGAACCCTAATATTTTCCAGTACATCAAGAAAAGAGGAGTGGGAATCCTGGAGCATGGTGGGTGATCTGTAGCAAGCTACAGTTTGGATTGCAGTTTTGCCCAGAGTTAGTTGCACTTGGATAACCCCGGCTGCATTATGCTGAGCAACTAGCCTAGAGGTGTGGATATCCTTAATGAATATGGACACACCTCCACCTTTGGTGTTCCGGTCAAGGTTACAAGGCCGAAAAGTGTCATATGAGGAGTAGAGTGTTGAGGCTCAAGCCAACAAAAACATATATAATCCAGAAGAAAGATCCAAGGGGGGGGGGTGCAACTGTCCATCCTCCAGAAGCAGAGAACACTCTCTCCACCATCTCAAAGGCAGCACCCTCCAGGGAGAAGGATGCCACTGGAGCTGAGAAGACATATTTCCAGACCGTCAGCTCTCTCTGACCCAAAGGCAACCCACCCAAGTCAGAGGCCGGGGCCGAGCTGTCCAATGCTGAGGAACCAAGGAGCAGAAATGGCTCTGACAACTTTGGAGTCGAATCTAATACCTCTGACCTGGCAACAACACTACAGCTCTGAGAGTCATCCGACTCCAACACACTTGAAGCCAGAGCACTGAGAAAATGTATCGGAACAGAAGATATGACAATCTTCAGATCCAATACAGATGGCCCTGGAAGACTCATATCCAAGGGCTCTGAAGCCAAGGGTCAAATTGGAAAGTAGCCAAGATGAGTGGACTAGCACTGGTAAAGGTCTCCAACCTGAAGATGTAAAAGACGGGAGAACTCACATCTGAATCTGTGCCAAGAGAAACGTCCTCATCATTCTGTCCACATCTGCTTCTGTCAGGCTCCTGGAAGAACAGGAAGGACAGGTGACTGAAGGGGACCTAGAATGGAGGTGCCTCTCTAAAAAAGGTAGTGGTAGTCTGGAAGAGACAGGGTCCAAAGAGGATGCATACCTGGTATGAGGGAGTGGTTTCAGATCCAAAAGTATCAGATAAAATGAAACGGATCAGACATCTGATGCAGATGGATCCAAAGATTTAGTCTCCAGATCTGACCATTTTGATACTTTATGGACTGGCTCCATGCTAGGATCAGGAGATACAGTAGAGGATCCAGAAGGATCTGACAGCCACTTTCTGGGCTTCTTTTTGTCACTTTGGAGGTTTCAGCTTCAGATAATGATTCCTAGGTCGTAGAAAGAATACCTTTCGAAATAAGCTTGTTTTTCTGAAAAACGAAGGCCCTCAGATTAAAAGTTTTGCAAATATTGCACAACACCTTTAAGCTTGCCGGGGCCCAAGTAATAAACACAGGAGTCAGGAGCATCAGATAGAGGAACCTTATGCCCACACTTCTTTCAGCCATCTAAAAAAAAAAAAACAAGGCAGAATAATGCTAAAACTTTTTTTTTTTAATAGAAAGAAACAGAGAAAAAAAAAGAGAAAGAAAATTATCAACAATAGCAAAGACAGAAAGTATCATAGGTGTAAAGGTACAGTAAAGAGAAAAATACCAGCAATGGTAATCAAATTAAATTACACTAATTCAAGTGTAGAATAAGGGATGAATTAATATATACAGACACCAAAGATAAAGATAGCCAAAGAAATAAACAATTTGTTTACTTATCTAAGCTGAAAACCACTAAAGCTCGAGGGCTCACAGTGACCATGTCCGTACATGAAAGATGGCAAATGAGATCTGAGCTATGGTAGAAGACTAGAACATTATGAGTAATGGAGGAGCTTGAGAGCTTCCAGTATCCATGAGCTGTAAAAAGCAACCAAGTTGGATCCGAGGGTCGGATATGGACCCAATTGTTGAGGAATGAATGTAAATTGGCAACTTCAGATCTAATGGTTGAAAAATGCAGGTCATCCTTTGAATAGGTTTTCCTCTTTCATTAATTTTAATGACCTCAGAAGCAGAAGGGCCAAACAGAAAATTCTATCTCTAGGGGAAAATTTAAAATCTGTTTTAACACCTTCAGGTAAGCTTTGAAAATGTAACCAATCAAATCTTCTCATAACTGACCCAGTAGCAGCAGCTCAGGACACAGCATCAGTAGAGCCATAGGAGTGTTTTATAAATAGTTTGGTTACATGAGAAGTAGAAACAATTACAGAATTCAAAAAAGTTTTTTTTTCCCCTCCGAAGAGGAATATCTTTAGCAGAAGTTTAAAATAAGGACATGACTGCAGGGTCTGCTTTAGGACAGGAAACAAATATTTGTAAGTCTGACATACTTTGTATGACCTATCAGGATATTTAGGAGCAGGAAGCTGACCATCAGGCATGCTGAAAGCTGTCATGAAAACATCCTCTAAAGCTGATTTAAAAAGAGGGATGGTTGCAGGCTGTGGCATATCCAGATGCAACAAATCTTAATACTTTTGTGGGGAAATAGGGATTTCACTATGTTCACACTTAAACAAATACTTCATTTTGGGTAATATCTCAGAAGATAGCTGTTCTGGGGGATAACCATTTGAAATTTTGGGATCTGCTACAGTGAGTCTTGAAATGCACAGACTGAATGATCAAAGATCGGACTTGTATATACTTAGTCTGAGATGCCATTTCTCTGACTATTTCCTTTTCTCTATGGTATAGCAATCTCAGAGCTGGTATATGCATAAGTTTTGGGGTGTGGGGGGGGGATTACAGGAGGCCCCACTGCAAAAATAAGTTTTGCAGAGAAGAGCTATTTTTGAGATTCGCTCTTCTCCTGTGTTTTGGGGGGAGGGTTGGCTTTTTGCTGGCATTTCAATAGGAAGCCATTCTGGAGGCTTACTTGAAAAAAGAAAACACTTTCCTCAGAATCACAATTATCAGTTTGAGAATTTATGCAAAGAAAACACTCTCCCTCTATTCCATACTCTTCTGAATGGGAACCACTGTCAGAAATTGAGCAAAACCTTTTATCTTTTGCTGTTTGTAGTCAATGAAGGAACAAGATTTAAAACATTAAAAGCTGAAAGTAATCTCTTAGCAAAGCCCAGCTAGCTTTCCCCATTCATAGTTAAAAAAATACAGGAAGAGAAACATTCTTAATTTTTGTTTTCTTTTTCAGAGAGATTCCTTGAAAAAAAAAACATGGCAGGGGTACTATTCAGGGAATCAGACACCCTAGCCTGGCTATGTAGCAAATCTTCACCTCCTCCTTCTCTTGAGATAGACAAGAAGACAAGAGGGGCTCTCCCTTGCCTGTAAAGGACAACCTTATAACCACAGATGGTGCATCTAACGTCTAGTCATTAGTGGCTCTCCAAGGGAATACACCAGTTCATCATGATGCTACCAATGAGATGTCTGAGGAACCAAATCCAGCAACAGCAGAGTCAAAAATCAATGGCTGTGGCAGTAAAGAAGCCTGCCTGATACCAAAAGACACCCAAGAAAATTTCTTATTCTTTCAGGTGGAAGAAGGATCTAATGAGGGGACAGAAAAAAATGATCCCCAGTTTAGCTGAAAAGGAAAAGGAAAGAGGTAGCAGGACCTGTGAGAGCTGGTAACCCTCCTGACAGAAAAGTAATGATTTTATTTATTTATTTATTTATTTGTCTTTGTTTACTGGGAAAGTCCGACTGGGTAATATCCATTTTCAGCAGAAGCCCAGCAAAAAAAGCTCCATTTGCTTACATTGCATTATATTAAGTTCCAGTCAAACACAGAGTAGTTCATAGGTTCATAGGTCCATAGGTAGGTACTAGGCTATCGGCCCAAGGGCCTACATAAGCCTAGCCAACAAGGTTCCCAGGCTTACACCACCCAAGAAAGTTATTTTCCTGTGCCACTGTCAAGCAGAAACCACAAAACGAGCCAGCCAGCACAGAGGTTAGGGCAAGCAGAAAACTTATTTTATTGTGGCATATTTAAACAAATAACTGCAAACCGGTTTCGGCCAACACAGTGGCCTTCTTCAGTGCAAAAAGAAAAAAGTTAGAATAGTGCATCCTGGTGTTCAATATATACTAGAAAATTTAAAGATATATACACATATAAAATCCTATGAAAATAAATCATAGAAAAAAATAATGAAAATGAAACAAATAAAAAATATAATAGTGAGTAACCAGTAGATTGGGAAAATAAGCTAGTTCAAACCATGAAAACCACCAATTTAAATCCATGTATAAATACATAAGCAGCAAAAAGCTTTATCCATATTCATTCAGCCCAGGTTTCAACAGAGCACTCAATCTGGTAATCCATAATGCTTCCATGTTATTGAGCTTATCATGCCAGCCTGCCTTCGTCATCCTCAGCAGCTGAATCTTATCTATAATTATAAATTGAAATTGAGCAGTTTGGTGAGTCAGAGTATGCTTATATAAAGCATTAGTTAGTTTTTTAGTTTGAATCGCACTAAGATGCTCACTAGTGCGAAATCTCAGTGGTCTGGAAGTTTGACCTACATAGAATGAAGTGCATGTGCAGGTGGCCAAATATACCACCCAGTCTGAGCTGCAGTTACCAAAAATCCTAATGTCAAAGACCCTTGAGGTGTTAGCGCTGGAAAATTCTTTAATTTTGGCCATATACTTACATGCGCTACAGTGACCGCAGGGGAATGAACCAATCAGTGGATCCCCAAATAAAGTGGTTTGTATGGATGTAGTTGGATGAAATTTCTTGTAATATGTAAAATGTGAATTCGTCGTCCTACCTCTGCGATATGAAAAAGCACATGTCTCAGGTAATATATCAGATAAGAACTCATGTGCTTTCAAAATACCCCAATGATGATTAACTATATTTCTAAATAAAGGGGTATTATTTCCATAGGTTACTGTAAATCTAATGGGTTGTGCTTGAGAACTGATGGAGGCCTCCTGTTCATGTTTGTATGTTAATAATTGGGAACGTGGCATATGTCTGACCTCATGAATGGTTTGTTGAAGACGAGATCTATTATAACCCCTCTGAATAAATCTATCACAAAGATCCTGTTCACATTCCATATGGGATTTGGTAGATGAACAAATACGTTTCATGCGTATAAATTGTGATTTAGGAATGTTGCTGATGATGTGACGGGGATGATTACTAGAAGCGTGTAAAAGAGAGTTATACTGTGGAAACTTTCTATGCATGCTGGTAGCCAGAGTATGATCAATTTGTCTGATTATCTTAACATCCAGAAAGATAATCTCCTGGTATTGTGTCTCCAAAGTAAACTTGATACCCCATAGGTTGCTGTTCAAATATTGAACAAACTCATTAGCCAAAAGTATATCACCCCGCCACACCACCCAACAATCATCCAAATATCTCCTCCAGATATCCAATTCTGCCATAAACTTGTTATTGCCAGTATCATATATATATATATATTTGTTCGAAAAACCCCATATATAGGTCAGCGTATATCAGGGCAAAAGATGCCCCCATAGCTGTGCCCCTGGTTTGCCAATATATCTGACCATCAAAGAAAAAAACATTTTTGGTTAGTACATATTCAGTCATTTTAATTAAGAAATTGTTGAATCCAGTTGAATAGAGCTTCGATTCTTCTAACCAAAAAGCTATAGCTGTAAGTCCAGCCTCATGTGGAATACTAGTGTATAGGGAGGCGACATCTAATGTACAAAGCCACCAATCCGATTCTAGCTGAGTATCCTGAAGGATGTTCAGAAATTCAGTTGTGTCCTTCAGCCTAGACCTAATCCTAACCAATAACGGTTTAAGATAATAAGTAAGAAATGCAGACAGAGGCTCCGTAAGAGAGCCTCTGTCTGAAACAATAGGTTGGCCCGGAGGACATGTAGGATGTTTATGTATTTTTGGCAACAAATACAAATATTGTGGAATAGGATTGGTGACCTTTAATTGTTTACAAATATGTTGGTCTATAATCCCTTCTTCTGTGGCCATATCCAGGAAAGAATCAATAAGTGATTTGAAATTAGGCGTCGGGTCAATTGCCATATGCATATAAAACCTAGCATCAGATAACTGTTTATTAGCTTCGGCAATATACATGACCCGATCCATAACCACAATACCTCCCCCTTTGTCAGCTGGCAAAATAACAATATCGTGGTTGGAACTCAGTTCCTGTAACCCTTTTTGCTCCGAAGAAGTCAAATTATGTTTAATAGGGTGATATCCACGGGAGAAATGTAGATCTTTGATTACACATTCCCTGAATATGGCCACATATTTATCCAAGGGTGGTTGGAATGTCGACCTCCCAAAATGAAAACCAGAATATCTTTGAGAGAGGTCAGAGTCTGCAAAAAATATTTTGAGGTTAATCAATCGGCAAAATTCATTTAATTCATTTACAAACTTTATTGTGATCAGAGGATAGTTCAAAGGAAGATATATTGTGTACATTGCTGATTATTTGACTATCTTCTGTAGTAACTGTTGCAGGCCTCTTTTTCTTGTTAACTCTACTGGAAGAATCAAAAAATCTTACATTTCTCTGAACCATAAACGGTTTACCCTTTTCATAGTCAGTCAAATCATGCTGAAACTTCTGCGTCTTCTTTTTTAGCAACTTTGTCTCCAAATTGGCTAGGTCCTTAGCTAATTTTCACAAAATCATAAAAAATCATGATTTTGAATGCCCTTCCAATCAGGGGTCCCCAGTAGCCAAGTGTAAACCATCAGCTGACCCTTTAGATATAGGAAACGCAGGGGTGGCAGGAAACATAGGGGAAGGGGCTTGCAGTCTGCAACAGTTACTACAGAAGATAGTCAAAT
Organism: Protopterus annectens; assembly: GCF_019279795.1. Classification (NCBI taxonomy): domain Eukaryota; kingdom Metazoa; phylum Chordata; order Ceratodontiformes; family Protopteridae; genus Protopterus; species Protopterus annectens. The sequence goes on along the minus strand of NC_056746.1, from coordinate 432,454,000 downwards.
AATCAACAATGTACACAATATATCTTCCTTTGAACTATCCTCTGATCACAATAAAGTTCTTAACAAGGGTTTGAATTTTGTGCCTTCCTCCTTTGTTTCTGAACAGACATTTGTAAATGAATTAAATGAATTTTGCCGATTGATTAACCTCAAAATATTTTTTGCAGACTCTGACCTCTCTCAAAGATCTTCTGGTTTTCATTTTGGGAGGTCGACATTCCAACCACCCATGGATAAATATGTGGCCATATTCAGGGAATGTGTCATCAAAGATCTACATTTCTCCCCTGGATATCACCCTATTAAACATAATTTGACTTCTTCGGAGCAAAAAGGGTTACAGGAACTGAGTTCCAACCACGATATTGTTATTTTGCCAGATGACAAAGGGGGAGGTATTGTGGTTATGGATCGGGTCATGTATATTGCCGTAGCCAATAAACAGTTATCTGATGCTAGGTTTTATATGCATATGGTAATTGACCCGACACCTAATTTCAAATCACTTATTGATTCTTTCCTGGATATGGCCACAGAAAAAGGGATTATAGACCAACATATTTGTAAACAATTAAAGGTCACCAATCCTATTCCACAATATTTGTATTTGTTGCCAAAAATACATAAACATCATACATGTCCTCCGGGCTGACCTATTGTTTCAGGCAGAGGCTCTCTTATGGAGCCTCTGTCTGCATTTCTTACTTATTATCTTAAACCGTTATTGGTTAGGATTAGGTCTAGGCTGAAGGACACAACTGAATTTCTGAACATCCTTCAGGATACTCAGCTAGAATCAGATTTGTGGCTTTGTACATTAGATGTCGCCTCCCTATACACTAGTATTCCACATGAGGCTGGACTTACAGCTATAGCTTTTTGGTTAGAAGAATCGAAGCTCTATTCAACTGGATTCAACAATTTCTTAATTAAAATGACTGAATATGTACTAACCAAAAATGTTTTTTTCTTTGATGGTCAGATATATTGGCAAACCAGGGGCACAGCTATGGGGGCATCTTTTGCCCCGATATACGCTGACCTATTTATGGGGTTTTTCGAACAAATATATATATATATATATATATATATATATATATATATATATATATATATATATATGATACTGGCAATAACAAGTTTCTGGCAGAATTGGATATCTGGAGGAGATATTTGGATGATTGTTGGATGGTGTGGCGGGGTGATATACTTTTGGCTAATGAGTTTTTTCAATATTTGAACAGCAACCTATGGGGTATCAAGTTTACTTTGGAGACATAATACCAGGAGATTATCTTTCTGGATGTTAAGGTAATCAGACAAATTGATCATACTCTGGCTACCAGCGTGCATAGAAAGTTTCCACAGTATAACTCTCTTTTACACGCTTCTAGTAATCATCCCCGTCACATCATCAGCAACATTCCTAAATCACAATTTATATGCATGAAACGTATTTGTTCATCTACCAAATCCCATATGGAATGTGAACAGGATCTTTGTGATAGATTTATTCAGAGGGGTTATAATAGATCTCGTCTTCAACAAACCATTCATGAGGTCAGACATATGCCACGTTCCTAATTATTAACATACAAACATGAACAGGAGGCCTCCATCAGTTCTCAAGCACAACCCATTAGATTTACAGTAACCTATGGAAATAATACCCCTTTATTTAGAAATATAGTTAATCATCATTGGGGTATTTTTAAAGCACATGAGTTCTTATCTGATATATTACCTGAGACATGTGCTTTTTTATATCGCAGAGGTAGGACGACGAATTCACATTTTACATATTACAAGAAATTTCATCCAACTACATCCATACAAACCACTTTATTTGGGGATCCACTGATTGGTTCATTCCCCTGCGGTCACTGTAGCGCATGTAAGTATATGGCCAAAATTAAAGAATTTTCCAGCGCTAACACCTCAAGGGTCTTTGACATTAGGATTTTTGGTAACTGCAGCTCAGACTGGGTGGTTTATTTGGCCACCTGCACATGCACTTCATTCTATGTAGGTCAAACTTCCAGACCACTGAGATTTCGCATTAGTGAGCATCTTAGTGCGATTCGAACTAAAAAACTAACTAATGCTTTATATAAGCATACTCTGACTCACCAAACTGCTCAATTTCAATTTATAATTATAGATAAGATTCAGCTGCCGAGGATGACGAAGGCAGGCTGGCATGATAAGCTCAATAACATGGAAGCATTATGGATTACCAGATTGGGTGCTCTGTTCAAACCTGGGCTGAATGAATATGGATAAAGCTTTTTGCTGATTATGTATTTATACATGGATTTAAATTGGTGGTTTTCATGGTTTGAACTAGCTTATTTTCCCAATCTACTGGTTACTCACTATTATATTTTTTATTTGTTTTATTTTCATTATTTTTTTCTATGATTTATTTTCATAGGATTTTATATGTGTATATATCTTTAAATTTTCTAGTATATATTGAACACCAGGATGCACTATTCTAACTTTTTTCTTTTTGCACTGAAGAAGGCCATTGTGTTGGCCGAAACCGGTTTGCAGTTATTTGTTTAAATATGCTACAATAAAAGAAGTTTTCTGCTTGCCCTAACCTCTGTGCTTGCTTGTTTTGTGGTTTTTGATACTTTGGTTTGAGCCGTGCACTGGATCTGCCATGCGTGACCTTTGGTTTGCTCTACACTGTCGAGCAGAGACACAGAATTGATCCCCGGGGTGTATTTCCTATTTCCCATCCACTCAGCAAGATTTTTCTTGAAGAGTGCTAATGAAGAACTTTGCTTGACATAGATGGGTAGCCTGTTCCAGAGTATGGGAAGTCTCTGGGACAGGAATCTATCCCTCCAGCATGTCCTGTTTATTGTGGTGACAATGTTTAGGTCCCTAGAGCGTGTAGCTCGGAGGGATTGAGATTTCTTTAGGTGTAGTAGTTACACTTCTATTTACATTTATACAAAAACAGCAGTTACATTTCTATTTACATTTATACACAAACAGTAGTTACAGTTATAGGATCATAAGCTCATAGGAGGTTACTAGGCTAATGGCACTGGGGCCCTTACAAGCCTAGCCAAGAGTTTATCACCAAAAAAGAAACCTCAGTCAGCACCTTTTGCCAGTGTCAATGAGGGACAAAGGTGGAACCCCTGGGACAAATTTATGGTTTCCCATATGTCAAAGGAAAAAACTTCAAAGACCAATACACGTAAGGTTCAGTTAAGGCACTTTTAATTGACTTGCATCAAGGAGACAAAAACATGCAAATACAAGGATTTGTCTAACTACTAACAGGAAGTATGTTTATTCTTATACTATTTTACAAAACATGGCCTTCTAAGCTGACATAATCAAACACAACTTTCAGTATTGTTCTACAGCAGATGGTACTCAGATTTTCTGCTGACATGACTAGATTTGTGAGAAACTTTTGAGAAAAACAACCTGGCCTTGGTGACCATTAATCCGTTTACAAGCATCTATTGTACAGTGTTACATTTCAAGGTACTCTTCTAATTCAGATACAAGCAAATGCTGATTGCAGTTCATATTTTCAAGCAGGCTTTGTACTAATTATCTATAACTTCTACAGCTGTGTATTTTCTCACAGCACAGCGGAACTTCTTGTCTAAGTTTCATACAAGTAGTATTGTTCTATTCATTATTTTCCTAACACAAGCAGAAATCATCTGCTTCTCAGTAAATTTCCAAGGCACTAGCAAGATTTTAGCTAACAATACAAGGTCAGAAAGCAACTGCAGTTTGTACAGATTTATGCAGTATGAAATAGAATAAATGTGTTAACCCTTTTCAAGCTCTAAATGCACCAAGCATATTGCTAATACACACATTAATACATATTTTTCTAACACCATAACTCATCAAGGTTGCGTTTGAAGAGGGTCAGTGAGGTACTCTGTTTGACATGTATGGGAAGTCTATTACAGAGATGGGGCAGCCTCTGGGAGACAAACCTGTCTCTCCAGCAGGTTTTGTTGATGTCACATATTAGATTTAGGCCTATTGAGTGGGTAATGCATGAGGTGTTAGACTTACAGATATGGAGCATCTCTAGTAGGGCAGGGTCCAATATTGTCTTGTAGGCGAGACACAGATCACCTCTGTGCAATCTGTAAGATACCAAGTAGCGGGTTAGTGATTTAAGTCTGTCCCCATAGGATAGGTGTTGGAAGCCATGGATTCTCTTTGTAAGATATTTCTATGGCTTTTTAATTTGGTGCAGGTGTTTGGAGAGGTACATACCAAACGGGGCATTATACTCAATTATAGGTCTAATAAGGGAGGAGTACAGAGCAATAATAACCTCTTTTTTTCTGAATGCAATCCCTTTACTTATGAGATGAACCAAGTACAAGGCTTTTCTGACCACTGCCGCCACATGATGGTTGAATGTGAGAATGCTGTCAACCTGACTACCCAAGTCTCTCACCACAGGTTGTGTGCTTAGGGGATTGCCGTTGATGTGGTAATCAGTAGGGGCAGTGTCTTTGCCAAATGGTATGATAATACATTTTTTTCCATTTAACTTAAGGCCATGACTTTGGCACCAGTTATTTGTAACTGTGAGACCCTCTTGCAGTATGATAACATCAATTGGAGAGTCAATGACAGCACCCAACTTACAGTCATCCGCAAACTTGGTCAGCCACAGGCCCTTTGTCTTTGCCTGAACCTCTGAGAAGTATGTGCCAAACAGTAGGGGTCCCAAAACAGATCCCTGGGGAGCACCACTAGTGACAGGTCTGCTGTCAGAGGTGGCAGCACCTATTTTAACCTTGTGGGTCCTACCTGTGAGCCAGTTGGCCATCCATCTGACTAGATAGGGATTAACACCATGTTGTGTTAGCTTTTTGATGATGCCCAAGTGGGGGATTGTGTCAAAGGCCTTGGCCAGGTCATGGTAAGCTGTATGTACTGAATTTTCCTCATCCAGGGCCTTGGTGACAGTCTCAGAGAAGTCAATTAGGTTCAGTAGGCAAGATCTGCCTCTGATGAATCCGAATTGGGTGAGGTCAAGTGCTTGGAGATTGCCTATGTCCTTGTTTATGAGATCCATAATAATACTCTCCATGACCTTACAGATCAGACTAGTCAAGCTAATGGGGTGATAGTTTCCCGGGTCAGTAGTGGCACCACCTTTGTGCAAAGGGATGACAATGGCAGTTCTCCACTCTGCTAGAATGAAAGCCTATAGTTAGGCTGTGGTTGAATAGGGTGCTCAATGGAGAAGCTAGTTCTTGATGGAGATGGTGCAGAATACAGCCTGGGATACTATCAGGTCCCATGGAAGCTGTGTTCTTTGCCTTGGATAGGGCCTTTAACACTTGATCTACAGAGATGTGAGGTGTGGGATAAGTATCTGGGATGTCGACTGGGCCTTTGGGGGGGTGATAAGGGGGTGAAGTTTGCACTGAACCTATCAGCCAGTAGGTTGGCTAAGTCAGCAGGATCAGTGTAAGTGGTACCATTAAGTACTAGTTTGGAACAAACTTGGGCTTTGCCATGGAGGTTCCTAATTTAACTGAAGAAGGATTTGTGCTTACCCTTTTTTTTGGAGGCTAGTTTCAACTCATAACTGGCTTGGAGGTTTCCTCTAGTGATCTAATTTGCTTGTTGAGGCAGAGGAGGGAGTTTTTCCAATTTGGAATTTATTCCTTTTTACCCTTGGACAACAGTTTCTTCCTTTTGTTGCAAAGCCTGTTGATAGAGGATGTCCACCAGACAGGTTTATGTTTTCTTGAGGAGCAGGTTTTAGTTCTGTTGGGTATGGCTGAGTCCATGCAGTTGTACAGGGGCTTGTATACTGCACTGGCATACTGTTCAGCATAGTTGTCTGCATCATCTGAGGAGGGCGGTGGTGTGATGTTGTTGATACACTCCCTTAGTAGGTTATAGTCAGGTTTTGAGAAGTTTTTTAACCAAGTTACAGCTGGGGAGGGGTTGTGTGGGATAGTAACTTCGAATGAGACAGACTGATGATCTTATCTCACCAGGGAAGAACATACTATGGGAGTGGTGCAGTGGTCAGCCATGTTGGTGAGAAACAAGTCCAGTATGTTATTTCCCCTTGTGGGGGATAAGACCAGCTGATCTAGTGTGTTAGAATGGATGAAGTTAAGGAATCTTTGGGTGAGTGCATTAGTGCAGGAATAGTTTGCCCAGTCTATGGTGGGGTAGTTGAAGTCACCAAGGATCAGGTTGTTAGGGGGTACCTTGATGCAGTCAAGTAGGTCCAGGTAGGAGGTGTGGGTGTCCTGAGACATGGAGGGGGGGTCTATAGCTGGCTGTAACATGGATGGGTGTCTTGCCAACTGTCAGTTGCACCTGGAGTAATTCCAGTGCATCATGTTGATAAACCAGTCTGCAGGTGTGTCTGTCCTTAATGATGATAGAAAATCTACCACCCTTAGCCTTTCTGACCTCATTTTGGTGTTGGAAAGTGTGTAATGAGGTATAGCCTGGTAAGGCAAGGGTGCTCTCTGCAACTCTGAACCAAGTTTCTGTGACTGCACAGACATCAACATCTTCCAATGTGAGAAGAGCCTCCAGGAAGTGCATTTTCCGATTTAGGCTCCTAGTATTGAGCAACATGAACTTCAATTTGCTTTTTGACAGATCTTTTATGTTGGAAGATTTGTCTTTGGGACATGGCCCAAAAAAGGAACAATGGGGGTGGCAAGAGATATGGCTAAGATCCAGAACCCCAGGGGTGACAGGTGGAGGCCATCTCTGGCAAAGCATCGTGGCCTGTCAACCATGTCATCCCAGGCAGACAGACACCGGATCCGCTTAGAAAGACACCAGCATCTAAGCCAATTATTGAAGCCAAACATTTCTTGTTGGTATTGTGGTACCGTTCTTGGTGAAGATAGGATGCTGCTTAGGGCTAGGGACATACCTGCCTGGAACAGATACTCTAAGAGCTCAATCATGTCTCTCTTCATATAGTCCAGGGAGGTACATCTCAAGTCATTCACACCAACATGGACAATGACAGAGTCATACTTGTACCTGTTGTGGAGAGACTTGAGTGCGTGTGTGATGTGGTGGATTCTAGCACCTGACAAACAGCTGACCATGACCTTCTCCTTGTTGAGCCTGGTGAGGGGGACATCGATGTGTCTCACTATCGAGTCACCAATGACTAATATGTTTGGTTTATTGTTATGCCTTATGGGCTGCGTTGGTTTATTGTTTTGCCTTATGGACTGTGTTTGTGAGACACTGATGCGCTGACCACTGTGTGTGATGTGATTGGTGTTGTGTGTGGATTGTTTGTGAGTGTGTTTTGGGGGTCTCTGTTGTTTAGGTAAATTTTTGTAGAGGACACCTGCATAGTTAGGTGTGTGGGTCTGTGATGTGGGTGGCGTGGTGCTTGTACTGGCAATCTCCTCTTGTCAGGAGTACTGACTGTGGTGTGAGAGAGCATGGATTCCAGCTTACCGATGTAGATGCATCTCTTACAAGTAGAAAAATATGTGCTAGGAGAAGGGGACTGTCCATAAACATGAGGCAGTTGCTACACTGCCTCAGTATTCCCATGTTCACCAGGCTGGCAGGAGAAACTGATGAGAGTTGTCCAGACATAGGGCTCTGAGTACTTGGCAGACTTATGGATAACATAGTTTGATAAGAGTTTGTCTCCAAAAACCCTAAATGTAAAATAAATGGGCTGAAGCACAAGTGCTACAACCAAAATTAAGATGCTTAGAATATTAATCAGACTACTAACAAGCAGTAATAAGTGCAGAATAAAAGCACTTGTACACTTAAGAGCACACAGAACAGCAAATTAAGGTAATAAGGTTTGAGACAAAGTAAGAGCAGCAGCTGAATAAAGTATAAATGCATTTTTTTTAGTGGCGAGAGAGGGAACAGAGCAAATTAAGAGACTATTGAGGTTGTCCTTCCCAAGTGCTCTCTCTGTACACAGCAGAAGAGATGGGACTGGTAGAAGTGTCTGAAATCAAAATATGATCTCACTGTACTCAGTTCATAGGTTCATAGGTTCATACTAGGCTATCTGCCCTAGGGCATTTATAAGCCTAGCCAGAGTGTGTTTGGCTTTCGCCACCCATTTTAAATTAATTTTGCTATGCCTTTTTTTAAGGTTAGTATACTGTGCCTCTGTCTAACAGTGACACAGAAGTGATAGCCAGGGTAAACCTACAATCTCCCATCCACTCATCAAGATTCCTCTTGAAGAGAGTCAATGTGGGACTCTGCCTAACCTGGACTGGGATTTTATTCCAGAGTGAAGGGAGCCTCTGGGTTATGAATCTGTCCCTCCAGCATGTCCTATTTATTTCAGTGCTGAGGTTCAAGTCTCTCAAGCGCGTAGCTCGATGGGATTTGGATTTTCTGAGGTGCAGCATGTCCATTAATTCCGGGTTGGACATGGCTTTATACGTCAGGCACAGATCGCCTCTGAGCAGGCGGTATGCCACTGAATAGAGCTGGAGTTTCTTTAACCGGGCAGCATATGGCATCTGTTTGAGCCCTTTGACCCTCTTGGTGCGGTACTTTTGGGGTCTTTCCAGTTGCTGCAGGTGTCTGGTAAGGTACATCCCAAAATGGGCATTGTACTCAATTATGGGCCTGATGAGGGATGAGTAAAGAGGCACGATGACCTCCCCTGATCTAGATGTGAATCCCTTCATGATTAGGTGGGCTATATAAAATGTTTTTCTAACCACTTTGGCCACGTGGTTGTCAAATGAGAGATTGCTATCAACTTGGGTCCCCAGGTCCCCAATGACTTCTTCTGTACTTAATGGATTACCACCTATGTGGTAATTTGTGGGCACTTTGTTTTTGCCAAAGGGGATGACTATACACTTTTTGGCGTTTATCTTGAGGCCATGGCTCTGGCACCAGTTGTCTGTTTCTATGAGGCCCTTTTGGAGGATGCTTGTGTCAGCTGGAGAGTTGATTATGGCACCCAGTTTGCAGTCATCTGCGAACTTAGTCAGCCACAGTCCTTCCGTGTTTGCCTGTACCACCGAGAAATATATACCGAACAAGAGAGGTCCCAGGACTGAGCCTTGTGGGACGCCACTTCTAACTGGTTTGGAGTCTGACATGGCTCCAGCAATTCTAACCATGTGGGTTCTGTTCTTGAGCCAGTTTGCAACCCATCTAGTGACATAGGGGCTTATATTTAAGCTGGTGAGCTTATCTATAATGCCCGAGTGGGGTATTGTATCGAAGGCTTTTGCGAGGTCCAGGTAGGCTGTGTGGACCACCTTCCCCTCGTCATTGGCCTTGGTGACTGTTTCAAAGAAATTGACCAGGTTTAAGAGGCAGGATCTGCCCTTAACAAAGCCAAACTGGGTGGGATCCAGTGTCTGTAGGTCCCCAATATCTTTATTTATGAGGTCCATGATGATCCTTTCCATAGCTTTGCAGACCAAGCTAGTCAGGCTTATGGGGCGATAGTTTCCAGGATCCGATGAGGCACCACCTTTGTGGAGAGGGACCACTGTTGCTGTACGCCACTCTTTGGGTACATATCCTGTAGTAAGGCTAAGACTGAACAGTAGTTTTATGTTTGAGTTTAGCTCTTCTTGGAGTTCATGTAGGACGCAGCCCAGGACACCATCTGGTCCCATTGATGCTGTTTTTTGCTTTGGAGAGGGTGGCTCTTACCTGAGCATCTGAGATGTCAGGGGCAGCACTCTGTTGGGATAGATATTTGCCCTTTTGGTGGGGAGTTTGCACTGAACCTGTCAGCTAGGATGTTGGCAATGTCTGTGGGCTCGGTGTATTTTTTGTCATTTTGGACTAATTCTGAGCATATCTGGGAATTCCCACCCAGGTTCCTAACATAACTAAAGAAAGCCTTGTGATTATCCTTAGTGTCCTGTGCAATTTTTCTCTCGAAGCTGGCCTTAGACAATTTTATGAGTGCCCGTAGTTTTTTGCTAATACTGATCAGAGATGCCTTCCCTTTTTGGGATTTTGCTCTATCATGTAGTAGCTTCCTCCTTCATTTGTATAGTTTGTTTATGGCTGGGATCCACCAGACAGGATGTCTGCCTTTGGAGGATTGGGTCTTGGTTTTATTTGGGATTGCATGATACATGCATTCCTGAAGGTGTTCATAGAATGCATTTATAAAGGATTCTGCGGTCTGGGCCGTATTTTCCACAGGCCTGGGGGCTTTGAAGGATTCTGCCTCGGTTTTGAGGCGTGTGAAATTTGCTTTAGAGAAGTTTTTTACTGTGGTTTTCTGGGCAGGGGGTGGGGTCGGGATGTGAATATCCAGTGAGATTAGTTTATGGTCTGATCTTACCAGTGAGGGATACACTTCTGGTCTGGAGCATGGTGTCCCCATGTTGGTGATGATCAGGTCCAGTATGTTTTCCCCTCTTGTGGGAGTGGTAACAAGTTGTTCCATAGCATTTGAGTTTATAAATTCTAGGAACCTTTGGGCTAGGGTGTTGGAGCTAGAGTAATGCTCCCAGTCTATGTTTGGGTAGTTGAAGTCGCCCAATATAATGGTGTTTGGAGAGACCTTCATATTTTCCAGTATTCTCAGGAAGGCTGAGTGGGGTTCCTGTGTTTGGGAGGGTGGTCTGTAGCAGGCTATAAACTGGAAGGCAGTTTTACCCACTGTTAGTTGCACATGGATAGTCTCTGATGCTTCGTGCTGTGCCACCAACCTGGAGGTGTGGGTATCTTTGACGAATATTGAAATTGCAAATGAGATGGGCCCAGGAGGAGTGTCCAAAAACAAATTTACAACAGGGGTGGACAATTCCAAAACCACCAAGACTAACACCACAACAAGAACAGGGAGGGAAGGTGGGGAACTAATTGCAAAAAGACAGAGACCACAATATTCAATTAATATTCAATGAAACAAATAAAATGCAGTACTAATCTTAAACAATGTAAGTGCAGCGAAAAGTATACTTAAATCAGCTTGTATGTCCAGTTAATTTTTGCAGGTAGATCACAGCCAGCCAATAGCTCAGATGTTGATCAGAAATAAATACACAGAGATGTGACTAACACTGATTATAAGCCAAACAGAAACCCCCCAGTCTAACAGTTAACACAGAATTTCAAAAGAAGTGAAACAACCTCCAATGAACCCAGATGGCTACACTTTTCACACTTCTAGCAAACTAACTGCAGAAAGACAGAGACCACAATATTCAATTAATATTCATTGAAACAAATAAATAAAATGCAGTACTAATCTTAAATAATGTAAGTGCAAAGATGCAAATAAAACTAAAACTAAAACCTACTACACTAGCTGCCGACCGCCTCCCAGCTGAATACCTTCAAAAAGCAGCTAATATCATAGACTTCCCATGTCTATTCTGATCAACAGATCCATCTCAGAAGGATCCAACCCAGCAATATGGAAAATATCACATTATACCTCTCCATAAAGGAGGATGTTCCACAGAATTATCTAACTTTAGACCTATAACCATTATTTCACCACTAGCTAAAATCATGGAAAGATGCATACACAAACAAATCATGCACTTTCTTATTCAAGACAGAAAGCTCACCGACTCTCAGCACTGCTTTAGGCCATTCCACAGTACCACCAATGCTCTTCTACCTTCCTCTAATGTCATCAATTTTCATCGTAACAACAACAAACTATCTTCAGCACTCTTCCTAGATCTCTCAAAAGCTTTTGATATGGTCAACCATCAGCTACTGCTCAATACCCTACAAACCATCGGTTTAGACCAACACACAATACAATGGTTTCATTCCTACCTAAACGGTCTTATAGCAGAGCAAGCTGTCATCCCAACTTCCTCTAGCCCTAGGTGTCTCACAAGGGTCCATACTAGGTCCCCTTCTTTTCTCTATCTTTATCAATGATCTGCACACCACCATCCCACGAGCCACCTGCATCCAATATGCAAATGACTCAATGCTAATATGCTCCGCCTCCTCCCCTACTCAACTTCTAACCCTCACCCAAACCAATTTCAGCACAGTAGAAACATGGCTAGCTAATCGCTGCCTGCTTCTAAATCCTAATAAAACCAAGCTACTACTTTTCTCCCCTAACCGTAGAATTTGTCCTCCTTCCTTCAACATCAAATCTAGCAATTACACCATTATCTCCCCTGATGACCATACAAAGCTTCTAGATGTAATAATAGACAACAACCTTAAATTGTATAAACATGTAAATCACACTATTAAGCCCGTCAACAAAAAACTTGGCTCCCTGTACAGAGCCAAACCTTTCCTCACCCCCCTAGCTAGGGTAGCTAATGCAAGATCACACCTCCTCTCTACCCTTATGTATGCCTCCCCTGTACCCACCAACCTATTCAAAACCGATCTCAACAAATTATCAGGATGTTACAATCATATAGCCAGATTCGCTACTGGCATAGCTTTTAGGACCCACCATTGCCAGAACCTCAAAGCACTGGGATGGCTAGAGTATCCTACCCTTCTACAGTTCAACCAGCTTATAGTAGTGCAGAAAATACTCCATCAACCTGATAACACCCCTGCCCTCAAAAATATTCTCACCCCTCATAGTGCCCCCGGGCCATTACGCTCAGCTGATAAACTATTAATACTGACCCAAAAATCCAACAACTCTGCAGACGATGCTATATTTGCCGACTCAACCAGTAAAATTTGGAATCTACTCCCTACTACCATTACCAAGGAAACCTCACTACCCCTGTTAATTACTATGGACACAAAGAAGGCTATGACTTTTGCAGTCATTTTTTGGTAGTCTGATGGCAGTTGGTATACAGCTACAGAAATAGTTTTTAGTTTAAGGAGCAACTTCCTTACGAGTGAGGTAGGTGCTGAACTAAAACTGAAGAGCTGTAGGTAGTTTTGACTGGAAAGGGGTAGAGTGAGGGGACAGATGTGTTAGTGTCTCAGAAAGATAATACTGATTGCATAAAGTAGAAATTAAACTATGTGGGGATAGAGTCTGTCGTATTGTCTGTTTTTGGAGAGGGACTAGTGGTCTTGCCGGGGAGGAGTAGTTTATGTAGTGATGACCAAAAAAGTTTTGAGTTGTTCATACATTTGTCTTGTTGATTGGTATAGTATATTTACTTATCCTGTTTGATATGCAGTTTTGCAAGGTTTCTAAGATGCCTAAATTGCTTCAGGGCATTTTGAGTTCTATCTTTATACCAGTTTTTTTTTTCCATTTTTCCAGGCTTTATCCCTTTGTATCATTTTTTCTTTTGTTTGTTTCCTTTGACAGTCATGGTACAAGGTTGGACTTTACTCTTTTATTATGTACTGGCACTAGATTATTTAAGGGCTGTAAGAATACATTACTCTACCAAAATAAATGTTTAATAAATTGATTAAGCGGTTTCGTCCACAGACATCATCAGAATGAAGGAGAAAACTTCCAACCACATATTTATATTCTAATTTAAAACACACAATTCATTCACTAGCCAGTGATTTTTACCCCATAATTAAATTGCTTAATTAATGACTTAATAAGCTTTTAAAGTAAACTTATCTCAATAACACATACATAACATTAAAAAAATACATATTATAAAACATTACAAAAAACATAACTTGTTTCCTTATTCTATAAAGCATTTTATACAAATGCTCTCATTAATGCTGAGATATTTGCCAACCTGCATCTTATAATGCCAGAAAGTTTCCCTCTTGAGTACAAAATTCTTGTAATCTCCACCCTTGAGGTCTTTGGGAGCTACTTCAACTATAGAAAAATAGAAATGTTTAAAAGAAACAAACAATAGAATGCTTGTAAATAGCATTATTGACATCTTTTTTTCTTTAAAACATACAGATGTTCATTTATTCTAGCACTCAGTATTCTTGTAGTCATACCAATGTAGAAGGACTGACAAAAAGAACAAATGGCAATATATATTAACCCTTCAGTATTACAATTGAAATACACACTTAATTTAACAGCACTTTGCATGTGAGATAACATTATAGAAGGACCCTCCCATATGAAATTACAGGTGGTACAAAAACCACATTTAAACATGCCAAAATCGTTATTGGAAGGTATACTCAGTATTTTAGTAACATCTGTTTCTAAAAATTGTTTGAGTGATTTAACTTTCTTAACAATAAACATGGGCTTTTCAGCCAGAACCTTTCCTATTTCAAAACTGCTTTTCAAAATTCTCCAATGTTGTACTAAGACATGTCTGATGTTACTATTATCTACTGTCATTCTTAAACAGAAACATACACTGTAACTAGAATCTGTGCTTGTTTTGTTATTTCCTATGCCTTTTAGACCTATTCTTTTGGCCAAAGGTAGTGTCACAGAACTCATTTCTATTTTTTTAGATTATTTTTTAAATCCTTTAGTTCAAAATTTAGACAGCTTTATAAGAGATCCCTGGCATTTTTTGGAATGTTTAAAACATATTTCTTTAGAAAGGGAGCACATCACCATGTTTACTCTGGATGTGAAATCTTTATATACTAGCATATCTACTGATGAAGGAATGGATTATTTAAGATGGTTCTTTGTGAAATATGGTTGTTATAATAATGATACTATCAGCACAATTTGTCAACTTATAGAATTAATGTTGGAAAACAACTATTTTATGTTTAACAGGGAAAATTATTGCCAGAAACAGGCAGTGGCAATGGGAGCCATTGTGGCCCCTTCATTTGCCAACATAGTCAAGGGCTGGTGGGAGACATATTCCTTTCTTTTCAGCTCATGTAATTATGTATAAAAGACTTGTAGATGATTTATTTTTCATTACCAACACCAAAAAGGAAGAAATGTCTGCCTTTATTGTGGGCATTAATCAGACTAATGAATGTTTTATTTTTACCTCTGGAGATATAGGCTTAACTGCACAGTTTCTTAAAAGAGAACTAAAGCTATTTGTGAATCTGACAGAGTTACATCCTCAAGTCACAATTCATCAGGATGAGACACATCTGTTCAGATGATAATTCTTTTGCACATTTTCGCACTGATCTAGTTCATAGATTTCGAGAGAGAGGATATAACATGGGTTATGTCTATACAGCAAGTAACCATGCTGCCAATATTGATAGAAAGACCTAGGACATTCATAAATACAAACAAAAACCAAGTTCTACAACTAGAAAATTACGTTTTACCACCACATATGGTAGGAACACCAACAAGCTTATTGAGGTCATCAGAAGACATTGGAATATATTATTGGCAGACAATTTTTTGTCGCAACATTTAGGTGAAACATGTCAGTTCTCTTTTAGGAAAGGGAAGAATTTGGGGTCTTAATTTAGCCATTTCAAACATCAGCATTTATCCACTCATCATGACACTATCCAGACTACTATTTCTGGGGAGAAGATCATTGGCTGCATGCCTTGTGGTCATTGCAGTAACTGTATTCGAGTTTTGAAAACCAAAAACTTTTCTAGCAATAATTGCAGTATGGTATTTCACATTAAGTTTTTTGCAAACTGTAGTACAGACTGGGTTATATACCTGGCCACCTGCAGCTGTCATGCATTTTCCATTGGACAAACATCTAGACCCCTTAGGTTACGTATTTCTGAACACATTTCTGATGTTAAGCATAAAAGAATGAGGAATGCTTTGTCCAAACATGCTTTACAACACACTACACCATCCTGTCACTTTACTATTATAGATAGGATAATAGGTGACAGGAACCAAAAAACTGGATGGCATACAAAATTGAATGCAATGGAAAATAAGTGGATTGTTAAATTGGGAGGGCTGTTTAGTCCAGGCTTAAATGGATATTTATGAGCCCACCAATAATATATCAGCATCAATTAAGAATATATTATATATATGTTTACAAGATGTCTTGTATTGTTACACTGACGAAGGCTAGGTTAATTCCTTAGCCGAAACCGGTCTGTTTTTTCTTGTGTTTTATGTAGAAATAAATAAATATATACACAGCGCAAAGGTGCTGGCTATTTTTGTTACTTCTTGATTTATTTGCCCATTTATTGTTGGTAGCTATGGGTGTATATGTGTTGATTACTGTGTTGATTGCTGAGTTTAATATGTTGTTATAGGTGCTTTTGAAACATGTGACTCTATTTTGTATGCTTTTAAATGTAATTGTTTTAGATAATTTATATGGTCTGAAGAAGTTTGACCAAAAAGTCAAACGAAATTGTGCACTGGATTAAAAGCAATTGCATACAGTTTGTGGCTGACCCGTCACTTTCTTGACAGGTTATTCTCAAGAATCTTAGATACTGTTAAAAGTGCCCAACTATTTTTCCTGAACCACCAGCTGAATTTTCTTGGGCTAGGCGATTAACAATGAAGTAGTATAAAATGCTGTAGTAAAAAGGGTTGTAGTATGGAATTTCAGCAGCGCATCGCTTATACTATCAATAGTATTCATTAGCGATATTATGTGATTTTGTTTTGTAGAGATGAAGTATTTTATGTATACATAATTTTTCAGCACGGTAGAATTACTTAATAGAAATTTTAAAGCAATTCCTTATAGGTAAATGTATTATTTTACATATTTATTTGTTTTTGTTGTCTAAAGTAATACTTGGTAATTCAATCCATTAATGACTGATTTTCTAAACCACAGCTTCAAATGTCCTTGTATATGGATGTCAGAATTGTTTTAGTTTTAAATAGTATTATTTCATAGTGTGTAGAACAGGAAGGGTTAATTTTTGTTGCTGATGTCATCACAGCATGTGAGCTGATTAGCTCAAGCACTTCCTGGTATTTTATTTAACTAAAACTTGTATTGTGTATGTATGTGACTTCAGAGTTGTGCACTGTTATTTTTGCTTCACTGTATAGTTTTTCAGATCTCTGCAGAAGTTGTTGGCTTTCTCATATCCACCCTCCCTATTCCTGTGTTGTTGTTTAAATTTGGAGGCTTTTGCAGTTGCCCGCCCCCACTGTAGATTTGATCTGGGACACTCACCTCAGTCCCATCTCTTTACCTCATTCTACCTAATACACTCCTTCTGCACTTGTTTTTAGTAATTTTTAATTTAATTGCATTTTTTAAACCATTTGGTCTAACATTGCTACATACTCAAGTGTGCTAGCTTGCACTGCATTTGAATTGTTTTGACTGCTGTTTTAGCTACTTTTCTGTATGTATATATATATATATATATATACCTTTCCTGGAACTAATGTAGTCCATATTCAAATTTGCTGTATCCAGGACTGTATGTAAGCTTCTGAGCCCCCCAAGCTTTCTGTGTTGGAGGGAAGCCTTCTAGCTTATCAGTGGGAGTGGTAAGCACTAGGTAACCTATCTACCACATAAGGAGTGGTTCTGGCCCAGAAATTGTAGTTATTGGCCATTTGGGCAGTTTTTCCATCTCTCTCTCTCAACTTTCTGATTTAAAAGCCCACATTTGTACTTGTTTCCCCCCTTTCCTGTAACTAGTTTAGTCCAGATACAGATTCTTAGTTTTAGCACTTGAATTTGCTTATTCGTGATCAGCACTTGCAGCACTTGTTCAGAACTTGTAAGCACTAAATAACCTACTAATTACTACAGCTCTCAACCTTCATCATTACCTAGAGGAAAACAGTTTTGGTACATACTTTCCTCACTTGCTTAGAGAAAACAGCTCTTGTACTCACTTTCCTCACTTATCTAGAGGAAAATAGTTTTTTATTCATGCATGTCCAATGGTCAGCTCCCAGTGTTCTCTCCTGTCTATCTGATGAATCTGGGCATCTTGGGGCAATGTAGAAATTGCCTCATAGTTTCATAGTTTAGTACTAGGCTATCTGCCCTGGGGTATTTGCAAGCCTAGCCCTAGAGATGTGGCTTTAGCCACCCCATGTAGTGGTACTAAGGTGTATAGAATAAATTTAGAATACTGTGCCTTTGTCTAGTAGTGACACATTGAAGACCCCCTTACTTATTAAAATTAGTTTACTGTGCCTTTGTTAAGTAGCGACACAGGGGTGACCCCCGGGGTAAACCTACGATCTCCCATCCACTCGTCAAGATTTCTCTTGAAGAGAGTCAGTGAGGGGCTCTGCCTAACATGGACTGGGATTTTGTTCCAGAGTATGGGAAGCCTCTGAGTTATTAATCTGTCCCTCCAGCATGTTCTATTCATGTTTTTACTGAGCTTTAAATCTTTGGCTCTCGTGGTTCTTATGGATTTTGATTTTTTCATGTGGAGCATGTCCATCAATTCCTGGTTGGACATGGCCTTGTACGTCAGGCACAGATCACCTCTGAGAAGGCGGTATGCTACTGAATAGAGCTGGAGTTTCTTTAGCCTGGCAGCATATGACATATGTTGGAGACCCTTGATCCTCTTGGTGAGGTACTTCTAGGGTCTCTCCAGCTGTTGTAAGTGCCGGGTGAGGTACATACCAAATGGGGCATTGTACTCAATCATGGGCCTGATAAGGGAGGAGTACAGGGGCACGATGAGCTTGATCTGGATGTGAACCCCTTCATGATAAGGTGGGCAAGGTAGAAAGTTTTTCTAACCACTTTGGCAATGTGGGTGTCAAATGGGAGGTCACTATCAACTTGGGTCCCCAGGTCTCTGATTACTTTTTTGGTACTCAGTGGGTTACTGCCTATGTGATAATTTGTGGGTACTTTGTTTTTCCCAAAGGGGATGACTATACATTTCTTGGCATTCAGTTTAAGGCCATGATTCCGGCACCAGTTGTCCATTTCGGTGAGGCCTTTCTGTAGGATGTATGTGTCAGCTGGTGTATCGACTATGGAGCCTAGTTTGCAGTCATCTGCGAACTTTGTCAGCCACAACCCTCCCATGTTTGCTTTCACATCTGAGAAGTAAATGCCGAACAAGAGGGGTCCCAGGACAGAGCCCTGTGGGACAGCACTTGTGACTGGCTTTGAGTCTGACATGGCTCTCGCAATCTTGACTTTATGGGTTCTGTTCTTTAGCCAGTTTGCAACCCATCTTGTGACATATGGATTTACATTTAAGCTGTTTAGCTTATCTATGATCCACAAGTGGGGTATTGTGTCGAAGGCTTTAGCCAAGTCCAGGTAGGCTGTATGGACTGCCTTGCCCTCATCAATGGCTCTAGTGACTGTTTCGAAAAAGTCAACCAGGTTCAAAAGGCAGGATCTGCCCTTTACAAAGCCGAACTGGGTGGGATTAAGTGTCTGTAGGTCCCCAATGTCGTTGTTTATGAGTTCCATAATAATTCTTTCCATAGCTTTGCAAACCAGGCTGGTCAAGCTTATGGGGCGGTAGTTCCCAGGGTCTGTAGTGGAGCCTCCCTTGTGGAGTGGGACCACTGTTGCTGTATGCCAGTGTTCAGGTACATATTCTGTAGTAAGGGTAAGGTTAAATAACATTTTTATATGTGGGTTTAGCTCCTCTTGGAGTTCACGTATCATGCAGCTGGGGATACCATCAGGTCCCATAGATGCTGTGTTTTTTGCTTTGCTGAGGGCGGTTCTCACCTGGACATCAGAGATGACAGGGAGGTTACATTCAGCTGGGATGAGTATTTCTTCTTTTGGAGGTGAGGGAGGGGAGAAATTTGCACTGAACCTGTCTGCCAGAATGTTGGCAATATCTGTGGGTTCGGTAAATTTTTTGTCGTTGTGTACTAACTCTGAGCATATCTGAGGGTTTCTGCCCAGGTTTCTAACATAACTGAAGAATGCCTTGTGGTTATCTTTAGTGTCCTTGGCGATTTTTCTCTCAAAGTTGGCCTTGGATATTTTTATGAGAGAACGTAGCTTTCTACTAGTGCTGATCAGAGATGCCTTCCCTTTATGGGATTTTGCTCTGTCTTGCAGTAGCTTCCTTCTTTTGTTATACAATTTGTTTATGGCTGGGGTCCACCAGACAGGACACTTTCCTTTGGTGGAGAGGGTCTTGGTTTTATTTGGGATTGCACGATCCATGCATTCTTGGAGATGACCATAGAAAGCATTTGTGTAGGATTCAGCATTGTGGGATGTGGTTTCCATTGGCCCTGTGGGCTTAAATGGTACCATCTCAGTCTTGAGAAGTGTAAAGTTGGCTTTTGAGAAGTTTCTCACTGTAGTCTTTTGTGCTGGGGGTGGAGGTGGTAAATGTATATCCAGGATGATTAGTTTGTGGTCAGATCTCACCAGTGAGGGCAATACTTCCGGTGTGGAGCATTTTGTCCCCATGTTTGTGATGATCAGGTCTAGTATATTATCCCCCTTGTGATAGAGGTGACTAGCTGTTCCATTGCATTTGAGTTTATGAATTCCAGGAACCTTTGAGCTAAGGTGTTAGGGCTAGAATAGTGCACCCAGTCTATGTTAGGGTAGTTGAAGTCTCCCAATATGATGGTATTTGGTGAGACATTCATATCTTCCAATGTCTTCAGGAAGGCTGAGTGGGGTTCTTGAGATTGGGAGGGTGGTCTGTAACATGCAACCAGTTGTATAGCAGTTTTGCCTATGGTTAGCTGCACCTGGATGGTCTCCGATGCTTCATGAGTTGCCACTAACCTGGAGGTGTGGGTATCCTTGATGAATATGGACACTCCCCCTCCCTTTGTGGTTCGGCCCTGGTTTTGGGGCCGAAAAGCATGATACAAGGTAAAGCCTGGTAGCGCTGGAGTGCTCTCAGGAGCCTTGAACCAGGTCTCGGTTACAGTGCAGACATCGATGTTCTCCATACTGAGGAGTGCTTCGAGAGCCTGCATCTTGAGATTTAGACTTCTGGCGTTGAGCAGCATTACCCTTAATTTTTTCCATTTTTGTTTTCTAAGGAGGTGGGTTCGTCTTTTGAGCCTTGCCTAAAAAAGGCACTATGGGGGTGGCAAGAGCCTTAGCCAATATCCGGAAGGCCAGTGGTGACAGGTGCAAGCCGTCCCTTGCGAAGCAGCGTGGCTTGCCCAGCATGTCATCCCAAGCAGACAGACATTGGATCCCCCTAGAATGACACCAGTAATTGAGCCAATTATTAAAGCTGATCATCTTGTCTTTGTATTGTGGCATCATTCTTGGTGAGGGCAGGATGCTGCTCAGGGTCAGGGTCATACCAGCCTGGGCTACATAATCAGACAGCTCCTCTATGTCTCTTTTCATGTAGTCCAAGGAGATACGTCTCAGGTCATTCACGCCGGCATGGACAATGATGGAGTCATATTTGTACGTGCTTTTGAGTGACCTGAGTGCGTGTGTTATATGGCGGATCCTAGCCCCCGATAGGCAGCTTACCGTTACCCTCTCCTTGCTCAGCCTGGTAAGTGGGACGTCAGAGTGTCTGACTGTAGAGTCACCTATCACTAGTGTATCAGGCATAGTGTTTGGCCTTAAGGGCTGTGATTTATTGACACACCGATTTATTGAAGTATGTGTTGCATGTGTTATGTTTTGAGGTGGTGGATTTTTGGGTGTCTGCTTTGGGAGCCTCTGTTGTTTTGGTAAGTTTTTTAATAGAGCCTCCGAGAATGTTTTTGTGTTATTATGTGCTTGATTTGCAGTTGGGGTAGGTCTATGTGTGACTGGGTTTGTTGTGTGTGTGGTTACCTTCTCCTCCTGTATGGTCTTGCCAGTCCTGAGTTGAGAGAGTTCAGCCTCCAGTTTGGCTATATAGTTGCATCTCTCACATGTATTTGTGTTTGTTGGGAGGAGGAGAGGGTTGTCTGTGTACATGAGACAATTATAGCATTGTCTCAAGATTCCCAGATTAACCAGCTGAGCAGGAGAAGATGCTAGCAATCTACCACTCAACATGCCAGAATATTATAAGAGAGTGCTGTGCCTTTAAGGGAAGTGGTTGGGGTGGTAGGTGGATGTAGTGCAACTTGAGTTTGAGAGTGCTTGCTTAGAAGAGAAGCTTTGAGAACAAGTGCTATGCTTATTATATAATGAGTAGACTGGTTATTCTAAGAGTAGAGCTTTCTAAGGGAAAATTTGAAGAGCAGACTTGGCGGAGCCAGAAAAAGTTTAACCCTGTTTAACCGTCGCTGCGCTATGCGCACAATCACGCAAAGCCGCACAAATGCGGATTTTAAACAGGGAACTTCAAAAGAGCTAGAAATGGTCCAAAACAACCAATTACTACAGCTCTTGTGCTGAGGTCTCTCCTTTAGGGACAGATAGGCTGCTCAAGGCTCCCCACTCCCACTGGTGAGCAAAGAAACTTCCTTCTTATCCAAGTAAGGTAATGGACAACACAGGAACTACACCACAGCCCAGAATACAGCAAAGCCTGTAAACTGGTCTAAACTAGTCGAGGAGAGGCTACCACCCAACACTACAACCTGTGAGAGATGCAGTTATCTAGCCAAACTGGAGGTAAAGTTCTCTCTAATCAAGACTGAACTTGACAGTCAAGAGGAGAAGATAAACACTTGTACCACACCACGCTCATCACATAGTCTCACTAAATCTACACCACCAAAATCCATACATAGAAACACAAAAACATTCATGGAGGCTCTCACTAATAATCTGCTCAACCAACAGAGACCTCCAAAGCAGAAATGCAAGCAACCTCCACCCCCCCCCAACACAACCCTAATGACACATAGCCCACAGACTCAGTGTGCCACTCAACCACAGCCAATAAGGCAAAACAACGTACCCAACACACTAGTCATAGGTGACTCTATAGTCAGGCACACTGATGTCCCCCTCACCAGACTAAACAAGGAGAAGGTTACTGTCAGCTGCCTGTCGAGTGCCAGGATCTGCCACATAACCCATGCACTCAGGTCACTCCACAACAAGTACAAATATGACTCTGTCATTGTCCATGTTGGTGTGAATGACCTGAGATGTATCTCCGTGGACTACATGAAAAGAGACATGGAAGAGCTCTCCAATCTTGTAGCCCAGGCAGGTATGACCCTAGCCCTGAGTAGCATTTTGCCATCAGCCAGAATGATGCTGCAGTGCAAGGATAAAATGATTGACTTCAACAATTGGCTAAGCTTCTGGTGCCATTCTAAAGGAATCCAGTATCCGTCTGCATGGGATGACATGGTCGACAGACCATGATGCTTTGCCAGAGATGGCCTGCACCTGTCACCACTGGGATTCCGGATACTGGCTATGGTTCTTGCCGCCCCTATAGTGCCTTTTTAGGCAAGGTTCAAATGACAAATTCACCACAGTAACAGGAACAGGCAAGCAAAAACTGAGGGTGATGCTACTCAATGCTAGAAGTCTAAATCTCAAAATGCACTCACACGAGGCACTCCTTAAAATGGAGAACATTGATATCTGTGCAGTGACTGAGACCTAGTTCAAGGCTCCAGAGAGCACCCCTGCACTACCAGGCTATAACTCATACCACACGTTTCGGCCATGTAACCTGGACCGGAACACCAAGGCGGAGGTGTGTCCATATTCATTAAGGATATCCACACCTCCAGGCTAGTTGCTCAGTATAATGCAGCCAAGGTTATCCAAGTGCAACTAACTCTGGACAAAACTACAATCCAAATTGTAGCTTGCTACAGATCACCCACCATGCCCCAGGATTCCCACTCCTCTTTTCTTGATGTACTGGAAAATATTAGGGTTCAACCAAACACCCTAATAATGGGCGATTTCAACTACCCCACCATTAACTGGGAAAACTACTTATGTACCAACTCCTTCGCTCAACACTTTCTGGAATTCATAAACTCCAATGCCCTGAATCTACTTATCCACACCCCCACCAGGGGCAACAATATCCTAGATCTAGTCATTACCGACATGAGTGACCGGTGTTCCACACCTGAAGTCAACGCCTCATTGGTCCGATCTGACCATAAGCTAATTACCCTAGATATCCACATCCTGCACCCACCCCCCCATTAAGGAAACCATGGTAAAAAATTTCTCAAAAGCCAACTTCATGCTTCTTAAGACAGAAGTGGTGACCTTCATGACACCCATGCAGATGGACAAAACAGTTACAACTACTGAATCCTACACAATTGCACTTTATAAGCATTTACATGAGTGCATGGATCATGCTATCCCAAACAGAACCAAGATGTTATCCTCCAAAAAAAGGAAGCCAATCTGGTGGTCCCCTGCCATAAACAAACTGTACAACAGAAGGAAGAAACTGTTGCAAAAGAGAGTAAAATCCCATGAGTGGAGGAGCTCCCTGGTCAGCCTCAGTAAGAAGCTGTGATCCCTGATAAAATCCTCCAAAGCTAGTTACAAAAATAAAATTGCCACTGATTCTAAAGACAACCACAAAGCATTCTATAGCTATGTCAAGAATCTCAATGGAAACACTCAGATCTGCTCTGAGTTACAGCACAATGGCACTAAATATACAGACCCAACTGATATTGTCAACATCCTGGCAGATAGGTTCAGTGCTAACTTTACCCCCCTCTCACCCCCTAAATAGCCCATCTCTATACCGGAAGAATGCAAAGTTCCTGTAATCACGGCTGCACAGGTAAAAAACACACTCTCCAAAGACAAGAACACAGCATCCATGGGACCAGACAACATCCCAGGCTGCGTTCTACATGAACTACAGAACGAACTGGCACCCCACCTAAGTACCATGTTTAATCATAGCCTCACCTCAGGCTTTGTGCCTGCTGAATGGCGCACAGCAATGGTTATTCCACTCCACAAGGGGGGAGCCACCACGGACCCCGGGAACTACCGCCCCATTAGCCTGATGAGCCTAGTCTGCAAGGCCATGGAAAGTATCATCATGGAACTTATAAACAAAGACATTGGTAATCTCCAAACTCTGGACCCCACCCAGTTCAGGTTTGTAAAAGGCAGATCATGTCTCCTAAACCTGATAGACTTCTTTGAAGCAGTCACCAAAGCCGTAGACATGGGTAAGGTGGTTCACACAGCCTATCTAGATCTTGCCAAGGTTTTCAACACCATCCCCCACTCTGGAATTATAGATAAACTCACTAAACTAGGTATAAATCCCTATGTCACAAGATGGGTTGCCAACTGGCTCACTGACAGAACCCACACTGTGAAAGTAGCAGACTCCAAATCCGACTTCAGACCAGTGACAAGTGGAGTACCACAGGGTTCAGTCCTGGGTCCTCTCCTGTTTGGTATATACTTCTCTGAAGTACAGGCTAACACAGAAGGTCTTTGGCTAACGAAGTTCACAGATGACTGCAAACTAGGAGCCATAATCGAAACTCCTAACAATGTGGACATCCTACAAAAGGGCCTCACTGAGACAGATGCCTGGTGTCAAAGCCATGGCCTCAAGCTCAATGCCAAAAAGTGCATTGTCATCCTCTTTGGTAAAAACTCTGTACCCATGAGCTACAACATAGGCGGTAGTATACTTAACACCGAAAGTGTGACAAGAGACCTTGGGATACAGGTGGACAGTAGTTTCTCCTTTGATAATCACATCGCCACAGTAGTCAGGAAATCCTTCTACATGGCACACCTCATCACAAAAGGTTTCTCATCCAGAAAAAAAGAGCTCATTGTTCTCCTCTACTCATCACTCATTAGACCCATTATAGAGTACAATGCCCCTTTTGGTATGTACCTCACAAGACATCTACAACAACTGGAAAGGCTGCAGAAATACCTCACAAAGAGGATTACTGCCCTCAAACAGATGCCCTACGCAGACCGTCTCAAAAAACTCCAGCTTTACTCCATCGCATATCGCCTACTCAGAGGTGATCTCTGCCTAGCATACAAAGCTATGTCAAACTCAGAGCTGTTGGACATGCTCCACTTAAAGAAATCCCAATCCCTCCGAGCTACACGCTCTAGGGACCTAAACCTTGTCACCACAATAAACAGAACATGCCGGAGGGATAGATTCCTGTCCCAGAGACTTCCCATACTCTGGAATAAACTACCTGTCTATATCAAACAAAGCTCCTCATTAGCACTCTTCAAGAAAAATCTTGATGACTGGATGGGAAATAGGAAATTCACCCCAGGGATCACCTCTATGGCTCTGCTCGACAGTAGCACAGGAAAATAATTTTCTTGGGTGGCAAAAGCCAGGGTACCTTTTTGGTTGGGCTTGTATAGGCCCCATGGCTGATAGCCTAGTACCTACCTATGAACCTATGAATCTGTAGAAGTTTGATTTTATTAAACAAAAAGTGCTTTATGCACTTTAATCCTACTGGTTGCTTTCTGAAGCCGTTTTCTTCCTATTTTAGTAGTATTTTTGTGTTTTTTCAGCTTAGAAACTGACACTTGCATTATGGCTAGAGGCACTGCCTAGTGTGACCAGGCCAGATTTCACTTGTGTAATGCACAGTCACCGAGGAGCAACTGTCCCACCCCCTCCAGATCTTCTGCTGCCCATTCCACTTAGTATGGCTGCCTCCTTATCTAGGCTTGACTGATGTTCTTCCAGCTCTGCTGGGGGTAGACCTCACAGGGCAAGTAATCAGAATCACACAATTCCACACCATCTATGCTACTTGGTGGTGTTCAGCATGCAGTGCCATAACAGGGCCACATGCATAGTCCTACTGCCTTCACACACTCAACAAGGAAAAGCAGTAAGTCTCACACAGTTCAATGCCATCTCTGTCAGCTGGTGGTGTTGAGCATGCAACACCATGCCAATGCCACCAGTATGTCCATCCATAGTCAACCACCTCCCTATCTATGAGATCGTAACAGATGTGGCATGCATTTTCTCAAAGAACTCTGCCATATGCCAGATAATGAAGCCTACATCCTAGTACTGCAAACCCACCTTGACCATCTGGCCAGCATTTCCCTTATGGAAGTTTGACCCTGTCCCTAGAAACTGCAATATTCAACAGTCCCCAAACACCCAGTCATATGCCTGGCTACTGGTTTCACTTTCCATAGAACACCTTCCCTTCCACCTATATTGGACTTGCTGTTCCCTGTCACTGTGCCCCACACAACCTATGTACATGATGTGTCCTGCTGACCCCTAACACTTGTGTGGGTTAGACAATGCACTGCACTGTACTGCATAGCCTGGTTATAATGCTTTATGTAGTGGTTTTATTCCATGTTCAACTTTAGTCTTACTGTGTGTTCACATACTAACTGACAGCCTTTCATCATAAACACATACCCTACCAACTTTGCAGTCTCCCTAATAACAACTTTCTTCAACCTACAGGACAAGTATTTCTCCAGAGTAACCCAGATAAAGACACTCCAGTGGCATGGAAGGATAAAGCCCTGATTATGGCCCAGCAGATCCATGTTTGATTAGTGGTGACTGACAGAGCAGCAGACAGGACTGTACATGCACATCCTGAGTGGAAAGCACTTGGTGACACTCCCTAAGGGGAGATGTGGTCCAAAGAGGGGAGTTGCCCTCAGACATAAACAAGTGTGGCAGTGGGTAACGGGAAAGTAGGTAGTGCAAATAAAAAAACACTGGACAGAAGCACAGACAGCTGAGCCCTCAGTATGCCCTTAAGATCCATGACTAGCAACACAGAAGTATATCTGGTGGGAGGTAGTAGGATGGCTGGTAGATCCACTGTGATGCAGGGCATTAGTGGTCAGGTTGGTAATAATGAGGTCTGAGGGGACTAAAAAGATTCAGAGTAATGCATATGCACACATAATAAATGGCTTCCATATGATTAAAATTAAAAAATGAAGGCTGACTTAAAGAAAAAAAACAGTTCATCTACTAAAACCAAGGACAACTCATATCATCCCTCATATATCATCCCTCATAAACCTGTCCAAAAAGCCATCCAGAAGATGTAAAGCCAACTTTATTCTATTCAAAGAACAGTGATAAACAGCCTGAAAAAAATTGTAACCTCATTAAGGACCTCACACGACATGCAGAGCCAAGCCTGCTTCCTTTGAGATCAAAACAGAATTTGAAGAAAACCTTTCTATCCTTTCTAGTCAATGCCACAGGCAAAATTATTCGGGAAACACAGCTAGAATATACCCTCCTAGTCATAGTCAAATATTCCAGGAAAAATCTAACTTCCCCAAACCAAAAGTAACAATATCTTTAGATTCTTCTTCATAGCCCTCAAAGGAGAACATAAATGCATCTATAAATGCATCTATAAAATCTAAAATCTACAAACCTTCCTGTTTTTTGACAGCAGACTAAAACATAAAATGGGGGGAATTTAATAAAGCCTACACGGTCTTGTTTTCTGTGTAGGCATCGTGCCACACTGCTTACATAAAAGTATGTGCCAGCATGGAAATATTCATGGCATGCAAATCACATCACAAGCAGGTGAATTCCATGCAAATGAGCCAGGTAGAGCAATCCAGCAAGCAAACAGGCAGCTCTGCAGACACCTTGTCAGTCTCTGTAGTGTACACCAAAAACGTTTGTGTACAGGAATGTAGACAGACAAATGGGGTTGTAAAAATGTAGGTAGATGGACAGAAATGGCATAGTACATACAGACATGAGTGTAACTGTCTACAAAAATAAGAGAAATAAGTTAAAATAATTTTTTTTTAATAATCTGTGCATGTTTGCTTGGTGAGCTGCAGTGCGCAAACATGCCTCATTAAAAAAAAAGGAAAAAACAATTGGAAAAACAAAATATGTGATAGAAATGTATTACAGGACCCTGCGTGGAGTACCTGCAATGGTGTATTGGTGATATTGCTAACGTGGTAGGGCTTTGAACCATGTTGTTTCCAGGGTCTGAGCACAGATCCCTATGCAAATGAGGTGACTTTACTGAATAGCACAAATGGGTATCCATATTTGCATATCCCCTCCATGTAGGCACAGAACCATGTTGGTGTCCACACAAGAGGTAGCTGACAATCAAGGGAAGATGTGTCCAATAACTTCTAAGCTGATTTGAGATTAGCTGTGCCTGTTTGCGTGGCTCACCACCATGCTGAGCATGGACATCTAGGGGGTGTGTACACCACATGCTAAGCTTTTTTTACCTATGGGGCATGCGTTTCCACATGTTTGCATGTCATGGAGTTGGGAGGGTGGCCTACTGGTTAAGGTGTTTGCCTTACAAACACAAAGTACAGGGTTTGAATTTCACAGGGGATAACTGGCTAGGCTTAAAATGGCTCGCAAGGGCAGTTAGCCTAGTACTAATCTATGAACCTATGAACTTATGCCACCGTGCTGATCCTGGAAGTATGGGGGGATGTACACTAAGTGCTAAGCTCCGTTTACCTACGGAGCATGCATTTGCATGGTGTGCCAGAGTGCTGAGTGTATCTAAAAGGCAATGATATATTAATTAGGTTTGACCCCCTGTTTAACTTAAACTAGGGCTATTAAATGATGTTAATGATATACTAGGCAGGTGGAATGCATCATAGATAGCCAATCACACAGTCAGCAACTACAGCAGAGCACTATAAAGTATGCATACACCCTACAATCTGATTTTTCTCCCATACCCTGCACCATTGGAGTATTGACTTGGGAATTGTAACTGAAAGAATGCTAGGGGCTGCTGCAGTTCTGCTACATATGTATATTCTATATGCTGAAGTCAGCAGAGAAGAAGAAGAGTGTTCAGGTCTAGAGTAACCTTCCAGGAGCTACATGAGCTGGAGATTGTAAAGTGCTACAGAGTGGACTGGGACATACTACAAGAACTCACTGAGCTCTGCTGCCTTCGACTCAGACCCAGAGCCAACAGAGGAGAACCCATCCCAGTGGAAGCAAAGGTATGTGTAGCACTTAGGATAATAGCCACAGGTACCTACCAAAGACCAACTGGGAACATGATGGGGGTCTCACAGATATCAGCATCCAGGGTACTCCACCAGTTCTTGGATGCCATGATACTACATGTCAGTGAGCACATTTTTCCCCTCACCACTGAGGCGAGTGTCAACAATATGCAGCACTTCTACCATGTAGCACACTACTCTGAGTAACTGAGTGCCACAGATTGCACTCATGTACACATCAAGGCACCACCTGGTGAGGAGGGTAGAATCTACGTCAACCGAAAGGGGTACCACTCCATCAACTGCCAGGTCATGTTCAATGCCCAGGGCATTATCATGAATGTGTGTTGCCAACCCTGGCAGTTATCAAGCCTCCCATATCTGGCATGCGTCACAGCTGTACTAGATGTTTGCTAGGGGGAGACATCCCAGCAGGCCATTTACTGGAGGATGCTGGCTACACATTGGAACCATGCATGATGACACCCATCAGAAATGCACACACACACACACCCATGGAAGAACACCATAATGAGGCACATGCACAAACTAGGAACTTCACAGAGTGTGTGATTGGGCTTCTGAAGTCACAGCAGGATCATCAAAGGGAAGGGATACACAGCTCCCCACCAGTGTCTAGGTCACCACAGCCGCACTCACAGGAGAACTTGGAGGAGGAACCCCCTGATGATGTCCCTGTAGGCAGACATAGGTGTGCCGCCCTGGGTTTGGTTAAGAGGCAATGCATAGCACATGCACTGACAACCTAGGGCTCTAGAGACTGACACCTTATTCCAACTCACATACATATATTAAAAATTATGCCAGGCAACCCACACAGCCTATACCTAACCATGTATTGGCTGTGTACTGTATCCATCAGTCAGAGTCAGCTCTGAACTACAGTTCTGTCAACTGCTGCATTTGCAAGATAAGTCACTCACTTGCACACCACTTGTAAGGAGTACTATAATATAGTATCATATGTATGGACCTGCTGCATGTATGCAAGGGAATATAGTGGGCTATTTAGAGAGATGTAACATCCACATGGGACTACAGATACCAGTCCAATAGTATGTGTTCCGTAATATTCACTAGGCCTCATGGTTGGAATATTCACTACAACAGTCAAGGGAGATGTTAAACAGTGGGGTCACATGATATTTGCACTACTGTCTATGACAGCAGATTATGTACTATCCCACCCTCAACACATCAGTGTTCCCATACGAATGCTGTGACAGTAAGTCAGCAATGGTATATCAGCAGACCAGGCAATCCCAGGGCTGTGACATGGAACCCGATCACACAGTGTATGTTTCACTTAATGCATGGATAACAACGTACACATGTATGCTGTTGATTGTGTGATGAAGGACATATCTCTGTCTAGCAGCCTGTGTGGCTCAGTGGGCTAGGGATGTTAGTATGGGTAATGCCGTTGATGGTTCAAATCTGGAAGTATGCACAGCTTTTGCATGTGATGTATTAGTATGTTGGTGTTTCCACAGACTTTCATTCCTCTCAATCTGTTAATGCAAGAAATCTGGACCAAGCCAGGAAGAATGGGGGACAGAGGCCCAAAAATAGAGACAGACAGTACAGATTGTTCTGATTAACCTAGAAAGTTGCTAGTATGAAATCAAGTTGCATTATTACAGAATATCTAAAGGATATAAAGTCCGACACTCAAATGTTTGTCTGTAGTTAGTATTATTCAGTGACTTCAATATACAATAATTTACCAGAACACCACAAATGTATGAGGAACAGACCAGAAATATGAGGCAAAATTCTGGACATTCTGCAAAAATCTGTACAGTTGAGAGGTATACAGAGTGTCAGTCTGTGTGTGGAGTAACAGTGAACCTCAGTCACATATTAAGGACAGCAGACAGCTGGGGAATGCCGTGGACAATTTGAGGGAAGTGCAGTACTGCAGAAACAGTTGCAGCTGGCAATGTCTGCAACACACAAAATCCCAGACTAGAGTACAGGTAGGTCTGGCCTGGCGTCACCTTGTAAGTACTGACAGTCCCACTGGACATGCTCCTTCACTTAGTTAAAATGAGAGCAATTCTGTTGCCTTGTCATCAAAATGACCTGCAATGTGTAAATACATCTGAACATATAGACATAAATGTATACATATCTGTCTGTCCCTATCTCTCTCTCACATACCCAGATATTTCTCGATTTTGTCAATGCAAACGCCTTGGAACAGCTAGTCGATACTCCCAAAAGAGGTGATAATATCTTGTACTTGGTAATAACCAACATGAGTAACCACTGCACCATCCCTACATTATCATCCTCTTTGATAGGATTTGACTATAAAGCAGTCACTATCGAAGTTACCATCTCCCCTGACCCCCCTCTAGCTTGGGTCAAACAAAAAAACTTCTCCAAAGCTGATTACAACCTCCTGAGGGATGGTATAAACAGCTTCACAGCCCCATCCTCCTCTGTAGGAACTGGCATCAATGTCCAAATCTACAACAAAGTACTATACGAGCATTTATATAGATGCATGGAATCAAGAATACCTGACAGGATGAAATCATACTCTGCAAGGAAGAGTAAACCTGTCTGGTGGACATCTGCAATAAATAAACTCTATAACAAAAGGAAAAAAATTGCTGTCTAAGACCAAAAAGGAGCAGGTGCCCAATTAGAAGCAATCTCTCTTTAGCCTGAACAACAAATAAGAGGACTAGTGAAATCCTCCAAAGCAAACTTTGAGTCCAAATGGGCCACATCTACTAGAGATAATCATAAGGCCTTCTTCACATATGTCTGCAGTCTCAAAGGGAGCTCCCAAATCTGCTCAGAACTGGTGGCCACGGACACCACATATACAAATGCCGTAGATACAGCCAACTTGCTGGATAACAGATTCAGTAAAAACTTCACCCCACTGTCCCCCATCAGTAAATCAGGACATCTCACTACCTGCCTCCCTCCCCTTATCTATAGGGAACAGGTCATCACTGCTCTCTCAAAGGCAAAAGATACAGCCTCCATGGGACCCAATAACATCTCAGGCTGCATCCTACATGAACTCAGGCAGGAACCTGTAGCACCATTAGGCATCCTATTCAACCAAAGCCTGAGTACCAGCTTCATCCTAGCTGAGTGGAGGACAGCCACTGTCATCCCTATGCGCAAAGGTAGAGCATCCACTGATCCAGGAAATTATAGACCCATCAGCCTAACTACCCTGATCTGCAAGACTATGGAATGGATTATCATGGACCTCATTGACAAAGATATTGGCAACCTCCAAACACTCAATCCCACACAGTTTGACTTTGTCAAGGGGAGGTCATGTCTGTTAAATTTGGTTGACTTCTTTGAGACAGTTAGCAAGGCCATGGATGAGGGGAAGATGGTGCACACCACCTACTTTGACCTGACCAAAGCCTTCAGTACTATTCCCCACTCAGGCATAATAGATAAACTCTCTCAACTAGGTACCAATCCATATGTTACCAGATGGGTAACAAACTGGCTTGCTGATAAAACCCACCTAGTCAAATTAGGGGAAGCCACCTCAAGTAGTCAACACATAATGAGTGGCATACCCCAGGGATCAGTCTTGGAGCCTCTGTTATTTGGCATATACTTTTCTGATGTGCAGGCCAAAACCAATGGGCTATGACTGACAAGTTTGCAGATGATTGCAAGCTGGGTGCTGTCATCAATTCCCTAGTGATGTGGACATCCTCCAAGAGGGTCTCACCCAAACAAATGACTGCTGCCAGAAACATGGCCCCAAGCTGAATACAAAAAATGCATCATCATTCCCTTTGGGGAGAGTGGCGTCCCCACAAATTATCATATTAATAACATCCTAAGCACGTAATCAGTTGGGAGGGATTTGGGCATACAGGTTGATAGCAACCTGACTTTTGACCACTAAGTTGCTTCTGTTGTACGGAAAGCTTTCTACATCGCCCACCTTATAAGTAAGGGTATCTCATCCAGGGACAAGTATGTCATAATATCCCTGTATTCTTCCCTTATAAGGCCCATTATTGAGTACAATGCCCCTTTCAGCATGTACCTCACAAAGTACCATGCAGCAGCTGGAGAGACCACAGAGGTTCCTCACCAGGAGAATCAAGGGCCTCAAACATCTATCCTACACTAATGTAGAAATAAGTGCCCAGGTCCGCTTGTAAGTATCCACACAGTATTGCACCAAGAAAACCAGTCACTTGGAAAGGTATTACGATAGCAGCAGGATCTCCTCCAGATAGCAGTAATATTTAGAACAAAATAGCACAAAATCCTACACTGACAGGCTAAAATCCCTGTCCCAATACTCAGTTTCATACAGACTCATCAGAGGTGACCTCTGTCTGGCATACAAAGCAATCTCAGACCCCACCTTGATGGGACTGCTGCATATCCACAAGTCAAGCTCCACTCGAGGAACCCACATGGGTGACCTCAATCTGATCTGTGACATCAACAGGATTTGTTGGTGGGACAGATTTGTGTCCAAGAGACTCCCCATCTGTAGAATCGATTCCCTCTCCACGTCAAGCAGAGAACCTCATTATCGTTTTTTAAGTACAACCTAGATAACTGGATGGGAAACAGAAAATACACCCCTAGGATTCCACCTGTGTCCCTGCTGGACTGGGGCATTGGGTGCTGACTTGGCTAATCATGGGCTAAACTCTTGGCGAGGCTTATAAGGGCCTCAGGGCCAATAGCCTAGTAACTTCCTGTGATCCTATGATTCCTATGATTAGTATCTCTATCGCTATGTACTGTCAGATATATACCGATATATATAGCTATATATATTACAATGATACATAGACTCTCCACATATATCTACATAACACATATACATATCATACACACACAGCTACATTTATAGAGACATCCCAGTTATACACAGAAATATGTGTGTGGCTCTATGTATTATCCCACATACCCTATTAATGGTGAGTAAATCTGCACTCACACATCCATGCAGGTGCTCAAAGGAGCCAAACTAGGGGCGCAATAATCCACTCACCTACAGACCTCTGTGCTGCTGGATGTCACCATGTAGACAGACACAGGTGAGCAGGTGGTGTAATTTATAATATTGTCAATGCACGCATGGACAGGTCACAATGTCCCTGGCTTCAGGATTGACTGTATAACTGCAATCAGCCACATATGGCCATACTGGTAACTGTACACACATACCAAGGATAATAACAGTTATCTCACTGCTATGACACTAGATGCAGATAACAGTATGAAGCAATATCACCCTGCAGTCCACACATGCTGTGCAACACAAGCCTAGTTTTTGTAATCCACAAGTGCTGTGCCTGCAGTCACATGTACAACAGATATAACCTGTGGTGCATGCAATAAGTACTGTGAGCTATAGTGTATAAGGCTAGATAGGTAAAGATTCTAATCTCACTCCAGCCACCTTGATATGTGTGTATGTGTGTGTGTGTGTGTGTGTGTGTGTGTGTGTGTGTGTGTGTGTGTGTGTGTGTGTGTGTGTGTGTGTGTATCTCCCTGCAACAGAATGGACATGTCCTCATGGGCAATCCACCTGCAATAGTTATGCACTTTTTGGCGCTGTAACTAGCTGCCAACTTCCAAACTGCCCTCCTCTACAAGGCCTGATGATGTCATCCACCTTAAGACTGCTGGCTGATAGTCTACATCAGACAAAAGCTGGGGCAAGTGTGATAAGTTCTGTCAGCTATAGTGTGTAAGACTAGATAGAGAGGGGTCTAATCTCATGCTGCCCAACTTGATGCACATATATATATATATATATATATATATATATATATATATATATATATGTATATATATATATATATATATATATGTATGACATACATATGATGACCTTTGTAACTTAGATATAGGTAGGGTTTAGTATTATTTTATTTATAGCAGGTGATGTGGCCCCCCTATAACTGACCACAACACGGGCTGCTGATATCAATAAGCATTATATGTTCTAAACTGATAGTACTAGCAGACATGAGGTGCGTTACATGCATTGGGTACTGTAATCTGTAGTGTGTACCAACACATAGGTAAGTGTTCTAATCTACATACAGCCAACTTCCAGTATGTGTGTGCCTTGGCTTGTCCTGTATGCTGTGAGTGGAAGTGGTGCTAGCTTGAATGTGGCTATGTTTGTGTATGAGGCTGTTATAGCATTTTATAACATGTTACGGAGCCATAGGATATGTGACCCTAACTAGCATAATGGCCATACAGCCCTCACAATCAGAGACATCGTTATACCCCTCAGTGCAGTATCAACGCATATTGCCCCAGTCCAAGAGGGACTCAGGCAGACGCTGTGTGTTGAGATGATGGTCACCCAGCCAATCATACAGATGGCATGTGCTGAGGTATACTGAGGTGCTGTATGTGCCATTAGGCAGAGCCTGTTTCAAGGATGTGTTTAAGTCTGCTAGACAAATTTCTCCCACAAGCATGATGTACTAGCATCACATGGTAGGTTAATGTCCTTACAGTGAGTCTTCCATCTACTATGCTTCCTACAGATAGGCAGCATATGCACTCCAGCAGGGTCACACCTTGCCCTGTGTGCAAGGCACAGATCACCTGTGAGTAGTCTATATGCCACAGGTGGCAATGATACTCATTGCAGATGATCAACAGTAAGCACATACTGAAGATGTGAAGTGACCTTGTGAGGGACCATACTGTTGTGTGCAAGTGTCAGTACAGCTTGGAAAGGTACATCAACAAATGGCCATTGCACTCAGATATTGGTATGCTGAGGGAAGAGTATGTGGAATTATAAGTATGTCACTTACTGGTAACTGTGGCCTCAGTTATGCCATATGATTCCTGCCATACCACTCTAGAGACATGGTGATCTGATGCACATTAGGTGTAAACCTGTGTGGCCAGGTCTGTGTGCCCACTTTTCACCCCTGAGTATGTACATCACATGTTGGGATTGATGTGCTACTAACCAGTGACAATATTGTGTCCACACACTGCACACATTTGAGCCATTACACATGAAGGTATGGACACACAGTACTGTACCCTTTGATTGTCACTGTTCATTAGGATGTGGGGATGCATTCATTATTGTACCACCTATACCAACAGGTTGTGGGTGTAAATCCCAGACTGTCACTGCTATACTGAATGTGGCAGCCAACACACCTATCATTGTGTGCAAAGGCACCCTTGCCATGTCACCACACAGGCATATCGTGCAACTTTAGCAGCCACACAGGTGCCATGGTATACCAATACACAGAGTAGATAACATGTCCTATGGAATCCATGGCATGACTGTACAAGTGTAGTCCATCTCCTAAATGCTTTGAAGGGGATGTGTATGTCCCTATACAGGGAGGTGTCAAATCCCAGTGTGTACCTCCCGCGTTGCAATGACAGGAGTAGCACATGTCTCAGGTGTTCTACACACCTACAACATCAACGTGGTATACACAGTACATACTGGGGAGACTGCTATGTAACACAGACAGTACACCTTACATGTAACAGGCTCCCCATGCATGTAAAGCCTACATCTCCTATGACACACATCATGTGCAGGTTACACAATGGGATCCAGAACCTGACAAGCATAAGTGATGTCAGCCAACTGTCTGAACTGGAGAGAAGTTATTTGTAGATGGGTCAAATCCATCACCACAGTATGTAGATGTTTAAGTTACGAAAACCCAGGTAACACATATCAAGCGTAGCAGATCTTATCACAAATTATGAATGCATGAGTACACTGACTGCCTCCATTCCCTTGTTAGACTGACATACACATATAAACCTATGGAGCCATGTATGTATACTGCTATACCTTGCTGAATTCATATTTGGCTGTGCTGCCATGTCATCCTGTACAACTTTATTGCCACTGTGCACCCATAGGTTATCCCCTCAGACCCCTGAACAGAAACATACACAGGCCCATGACACACCTGTCATTGTGCAACAATGCTGCCAGTACATCATACAACATAAGGTACACAAAAGTATGTTGCATACTCATGACACATGCCAGCATACAATATCTGTTGATGAACACTACAAGTGGCATGTCAAAATAATACTGCTTTACACAAGTACATGTCAAGTAATATAGTCATCCTGTGCATCAGACACATTGTGTCATTTCCCTGTATCAATGGAAAGGATGACAGGGATGTGGCACAGATATCATCACTTGCACAGGGTGTTGCGTGGGGTGCTGGAGGCCTAGGCTGGCCCAAACAGTTGACAGCATGTGTGTGAGTCAGGAAGAGGAGCGGGATATATGGACCATGGAGAGGTGTTGTGTATGTCTGTAGGTGACCTGCATGTGACAATGGAGTGTAAGTGTGTGCATGTACACAGTCACGCTCAATGCTATTCCTACACATGTGTATGTTGGACAGCTGTGGACCGCACCTGGTAGAGTTGACTGCTCACTGTCTCTGGCCCTGAACATGGGAACTGGCTCTGCCAGGAGTTGCACTGGCACCACCATGCCCAAGGTCAGATGTGGTGCTAGTACCTGACAGTGACTGCTGTCTGCTGGGACCATGTCCCCCACAGGACCACCCAAAACCACGAGCTCATAGCCTGCTACATCATGGTGTGGACAGCACACTCCCCTTTGTAGTGCTGGATGTACTGCCACTGCAGGAGTGTGACTGCATGGTCATGTGAACTCTCAGCAGATGGTGTTGCTGACCTATATCCATGGCTCCAATCCCCAACTCCAACCAGATGTTCCAGCACAGACAATGTGAAGTCCAAGACAGGCACTGTCTCAGCCCATCATCTGTACACTGCATGAGGGTGTCTCCAATGTGGTGGAGGTAGTCATGGATGTCAGACTGTGCACCATCCATAATCCTAAGCATATGTCTGGTATTCCATTCAGAATGTGCCTGTGCCTCCATAATGGCCCAAAACATGCTCTGAGTGACCCGTAATGTGACACCTGCAACAGATGGTGGATGGACAGCAGTCCTCCTACAAGCACCCCTGTCAATCTGCCTGTGTGAGACCTCTCCCAGCTCTCTGGCTATTGCCAGTGCCTGCACTCTCTGGAGCCATAGTTGCCACACTTTCCTGTGCAATGTCTCCACTCTCTGACTATCCAATATCTGTAGCCTGTGGGGACTGGGTATGCGTGGGCATACTGACTGTGTGCGGTGACAATGGGGGTAGCAGAGGGATGTCAACCTCTGGGACAGATTCAGCCCCTGACAACCCCACCTGTGCCTCACTGTAACCATCATTATCATCAGAATCCGAAGAGACACTGACATCAGGTTGTGTGGGAGAGAGACTCCAACGCCCAGTCACCTGTGAAAATCAAGACAAAAACAGTACATTACTACCTGAACTATTATGTATGGAAAATCCACCAAGAGTCATAATAATAAGGATCAACAACTGCCTTACCAGTCTCACATATTCTCATCTCTGCTTTCATGCACAACAGACTTCCTCACAACAAAATACACATTCAACTCAAGGCCTGTATAACAAGCACGTAGGTAAATCAAGTGAAACTTGACCAATGCAGTTTACCTTTTAGTTATTCAATATTACACTACACTTGATAAACCAACACATAAAACCCAGTACACCTATATTAACAAATATATACAAATACAGGTTTCAATGCCTAAGATATGTACCATCAACCTTTCGTTTTTTAAAGGCATATTACATTAATTGCCTCATGTAAACCAGGAGGCTTATTCACTCTTAACTATAACTACAAAAGTTTTTCTGTTCATTCAACTACACTCCTGTGATTACCTACTCTAAGAACCTTAGGTAAATGTCCCAGAATGGAGCATACAAACATTCTACTCTGGTTACACACACATTTAAGGGTACATAGGACATTATTCTGCCACTTAACTTTAATAGCATATTTATGTTCCATAACAAAACAGTATCAAAGTTACCAGGAGCAGGACCATGGCCTTGGACAACACCTGACAGACCTGTAAAAAGTTGAGGGTAAGGTACTGTCAGTACCACTGCATGTTGCAGCACAACAAGGTAATACATGCATATATCTCACTTGTACTGTAGCTACTATGTTACTTGATGTATTGGTGACATTCTGTGTATGACTGTACAACTGAGCTTATACCCCACCTCCCAAAGCAGGTAGATCTGATACCCACATAAACGTATGTACAGCCTGACACAATGACTGCTACAGTATTACAATGATGATCACATTAAGCTTACCTGCACACTCCTCTGCTGTGGATATTGAGGCACCCACCTCCATGATGTATGGTGTGATGGATGCCTGGGAGCTGTCATGTGTTCCTAGGTTCACCAGGAATTCCTCAGTGGCCAAGAGTGGTTGTTCTACTGTCGGCCTTCCACCAGTGATGGTACAATCCCTGGCTACATCAGCTGCCCTTCATTGTGCAGCATTCACCATGTCTGTTGCACGGTGTTGAACCTGCTGATATGTCCTGTCCTGGTGGCCACTGGCATTCACATCCTGGACAAGGTCTGCCCACAATGCAGCTTGCTGTTCCCTGTTATGCCTCCCCCTGGATTGCAGGATATGATGATGCTGCCTTAGTCCTTCAAGTATTATTTAATTCTCTGCATCTGAGACGGGGGCACGGCATCTACTGTGCATTATTCCTGAAAGACAACAAAAGGGGAACACATTACAGGATCAGATATGTGGATGCCCACTATGTACAGATACAGTAAGGACAAAATGGCCGGCACTATCCACTGCTTGCTCACAGATGTCATACCTCACAGTGTGACAACATACTATGTGTGTGGATACAACCAAGATAGTATCAATACTGAGGTATTTCCCTGTGTGTTATGACAGATTATGTTGTATGGTCATCCACCCAACACTCCAGTCTACTGTGGTGTGCCCCCTAAGGCCAACCACCCAATAATATATTATAAGACCAGTGCCAGACAAATAGCAGTGTGTTATTACAACCATTATAAAGGGACAGGCCAACAACACCCATGTGCCACAGTGACAAAAGGCAATGCAACCTTGAAGTATTGTTCATTCTCTGTAAGTGTAAGACAGCAGGATATCAATGACATGTCATTACCACAGGTCTAAGACAGGCTTACTACTGTAATACCTATTCTCCATACCTCTTTCCACCCATCTTCATCCTGTTATACACAAAAAATAGTTACAAACCTGGTGGAGTGGAGTGCTCCTCTGTTGAAATGTGCTACTAGTAATGTTTCACAAAGGTATGCTCTGTGTGAGGAAATTCTCATACAGAATGTTTCCCCATAGTCAGTTGCTTGCATTTTTAACATGCTTCTCATTAGCAGGTAATTGCCTCTAAACCAATCTGTGGCTCTGATATGCTAACTGAAGCCAAAACAGCTGAACTGCACTATCATTAGCCAATGACATGCAACCACTGTGCAATATATAAGGCCGTCATGTAGACCTGGGCCCCTTTCTTAGTTGTTGAGATGGACATTACTTGGGTGAGACGACTATATCATTGCAGAGGGTAGGCCTGTAGCAGAAACCTTTACAAAGAGCTGTGTGTACCACAGGCTGCAGTTGCTGCTGCAGGTATATCTCTCAACCACTTAGAGCAAGAAATCTGGACAAAACCTGACATAATAAGGGGACAAAAGCCCAAAAATGGGGACAAATTTTAAATATTGCTCTTATCAACTAAGAAAGTTGATAGAATAACAGGATTTTTCTTAGTATGCATTTTTCAAGGACTATGAAGTCTAAAACTCAAATGTAGCTCATTATTTAGTGACTTCAGTCAGATGATGGTCCCGGTGGTTTGATAGAAAAACACAGATTTTATGCAAAACAGACCAAAAATATGAGGCTAAAATCTGGACAGTTGAGAGGTATGGCTGCAGGTAATAGACATAGGCAGAGAGTGTGAACACTTTGGAGGACAACAAGCTCTAGGTGTATCTGTGTCAGTTGTGTCAGCCTTGTTGTAGAGGCACAGCCAGGGCGAGGGTACCCTTTATGGTCCAATTAAGGCATGTGTTTAAGGTACAGATGTTAGTTAACTATGTCAATAACAGAGTACTAGGTGATATATAGCAATGTTATATTGATATGTGAAGTGTGTCCCTATCTGGAGGCCTGTGACTTCTGGCATTGAAAAGCAGTTATTTAATTTGCAATGCTTTGTGTAGATAAAGAATGCATAAGTCATTCATTAATTGCTGTCTTCACAACAATGTAATTGAAATGCAACACAACACTGGATGAACCCAGGACTGTGTGTGACAAAATGTACTGCATGCAAGGCATTTAACAGACTGAGCTACTGAGTCACTGCTACAGCAGGTGTATTTGCAAGATATAAGTGTACACATACTAGCTGTGACAAACATTTTCTACATCCATCAGTATGTGCATGGCTTTATATGGATGTATTTCTGCACCAGAATCCCAGATGAACATGTATTTTGCCATTAATGCCTTAGCAGGTGACTTTCTACATGTTGCTGATAAAAGGGCACATTTACCTGCTATCACAGGCCTCGGTTACATCCATTATTATGTCTTTGGCTGTCTAGTGGTGTACTATTGCACCAGAGTCCAAGGTACAATCCCATTTTTTCCATTACTTTTTATTCCTGTTTGTGCAGTGCAGCACAGTGTGCAGCTCCACTGTAACATGCCTAATGACTGCAATTGGCAATTACTATGTTTTGTTTAAAACCACCTGTTACAAGTAAGAGTTGTGCCGTGTGGCGGGTTAATGCAGTGTGCTGCAGGTGTGATGGTTTCAGATTCAAAACGTGGTAGAGGTGTTTATTTTTTACATGTGTCTTACAATGTTATAAATAAATATAGTGATTATAGCTCTGTTTAGCTGGGCTTACCAAAGCTGCACAATGCAGCACATCACTTAGCGATGCACTAAAAAATATAAAGAAAAGAAAAAAGGGGAGATAGAAAGTGGTGAAATAGGGGGAAGCAGGAGGGGAAATATAGTGAAAGGCAGTGAGGGATGTGCAGGAAGGTGTAGGAAAGAACCACAGCTATCCATTTCTTGTACAACTGTGCACTTTGACAGAATTTGTAGATGAATTTGGACTCTCAAACCCCTGAGAGAGGGGTGAGGACAACATAACTGCATTGTCAACTCAGTTGGACCACATTATATGTGTCCAGTAGACTCGTGTGCAAAATGGAGAGCTATGTATGGGATAACATTTTTTTTGAGACAGGTGCCCATTTATTTTTTTTAAGGTGAGAGTGGAATGTTGGGGAAGAGGCATAGGTACATGTGGGGTAGGTGATTTGGGTAGGTGAGGATGCATTTTCAAACAGACAAGACACACAAGACAGCAGACAGAGGCGGTGTGTGACACATGAGGGGGTGAACACCTTGGATAGAGAGGGTGTTGTAGAATTCAAGTCCCATTTG
The DNA here is from genome assembly GCF_019279795.1 of Protopterus annectens. Lineage (NCBI taxonomy): Eukaryota > Metazoa > Chordata > Ceratodontiformes > Protopteridae > Protopterus > Protopterus annectens. Next base: position 432,410,955 of record NC_056746.1, on the reverse strand, counting down.
CCTCCAGATGGCAGCAGCATGACTCACATCCCCACTCATGGGACTGATGACACTGCTCCTTCACTGCCCCAGGGGTGGCAGTGCTGGAGGTTGGGCACCAGGGCAGGACTGTCCCATCAGATTACCCAGCATGTCCTCAATCCAGTGCAGGTGGTGGTCTAAGCCATGGTGGACTATCCTGCACACCAAGACCAGCAGCTTAGCCCAGATGACAACTCCCCCTCTGCCACCGCTTCCAGAAAGGGGCCTGTCCCAATCCAGTCGGGCAGCACTACCTGACACCGCAGGTGTTGCAGGGGCAGCAGAGGCAGCACCACCAGTCTGGGTCCCAGACATGCTGGGACCCAGTGCCATGGCCGGTTGAGGCAAGGTAGGGAGATCAGCTGGAACTGGCCTACCTTGACGTGCTGTTTTAATTGAGGTACAGCAATAAGTTGAGGTCAGTTATGAACAAATCATTGTTAGTATTAACAGCATGGAACATCATATTAATTAACCCAAGTACATAGCAATGTATATTATGTATGACACAACATGAAATAACAGAACAGTCAGTATGTTAACAGCATGCCAGTAACAGTTAAAGCATAAAGGCAACCCCACAGTTAATTTAATAAGATATGTCAATATGAAAGCATAATAGTACATAACAATAATAAACCACATTTCCCAAAATATAGTTATTTTACCAATATATGTTAATAGTTAGCCATAATAATACATAACAATATTAAATACATGCAGATAAGGGGTGGGGAGAGAGAGAAAAACAGTCCATTAGTGAGATTGCAGACTATATCCCTGAAAACAGTGGCAATATTAACTCTACAAGTGTGTATTGTCAGTTTTGTGTACAGTGACTACAAGTCTCCTGTAGGTGATGTAGCATGTCTATATCTCTCAAGCTGTTTCATGGGACAGTATGCGCCAAGCAATATCAAATGCAAGTATACAACTAGACAGAACACTTGCACATCATGTGGACTTATATAACTACCAAGGTGTTCTGTAAGCAGATTTGGTAATACTTTGCAATCCAAGTAATCATTTCTGTGGTAATCCTGTGACAGATGGATTATGCAGTTTTACTTACAGTACAAGAGATTGTGACACTTAGGAGGCATGTTTGTGTACAGTTCATAAACTAGACAGCCATCATGCCTTAGTTGCCAGGCATGCAAATTGAACCCAATAGCTGTGACTGCAGGGGATATATGCAAATAATGTAATAATTGACTGCAGTATCATAGTACAGACGTGGAGGGAACACAGCCATATTGGAAGTAGAGAGCTTTATTTATGAATCAACAATGCTGGTGAACATGTTATTCTTATTGATTTTAAAACTCTGTGAAATCTAAACACAATATCTCCTCATAACATGGGCTACCTCACTCATATACCTTTTGTTCCTGGGGTGAGAGTAAATGTGATCTTTACGTGACTGATAGTGTGCTGGAGATAGCCTTGAACCATACTATGAGTTTAGCAATACAAGTTACAGTACATTCTTTTTGCATTCTAGAACTATTACAGTGTTATAATTGACTGCACTGACAGTAGAACATACATGCATGGAATACAACCGTACTGCATATATTAAAACAGCTTTATTTTAGTATCAACAATGCTGGTGAACATTTTGTATTGTTATTGCATTGAAATATCTGTGAAGTACACATACAATATCTCCCCATGGAATGGGCTACCTCACCTATATGCTTTTATTACCTGTAGTAGGAGGAACAGAGAGCATTATATCACCAATATTGGCCTGGAGATAGCCTTGGACAGTACTACAAGTTAAGCAGTACCATTTGCAGTCAATTACTTTTGCATTACAGTGTTACACATGACTCCAACTACCTTACATAGATAAACTATGCATACAGCTCTACTGCCATGGTATCACAACACAATCCTGCTGAACACCATTTTGCTTACTGTTATTGGTATTGTTCATTGTTTATTGTTTATTGAACTTCAGTTGTTATTGTTCATGTATTGCACTACAGCACTAATTGCCCATTTATTGCACCACAGTTTTACTTGCCCATTTATTGCTCTACAGTTTTTCTTCTGTATACTTTATTGTAGTAAATGCTTTAGTCTTTCTTGCTTATTGCACTACAGTTAGCATACTAAATCCTTACTTACCATGCTTACAGTGCAACCTGGTCAGACACCCGGCATGGGAGTTGACTTTGTGAGGCCTCTGAGCTGCAGCTGTTGGAAGAGAAGCACACCATTATGCATACCAGTTTTGCAGTCATTCAGTTTGCATATTGGTAAAACAGAGGAAAAATTACTTACATATTTGTGGGCCATTCCCTGCTCTAGCTTCTTGGACCCAGGTGCCCAAGGTTCCCGTCTTTCTCCTTTTCAGGTCATCATAATGGTAATGACACTGCTCACCTGTGTGGGGGATATCAGTAACACTGGTGAGTTCCCTGGCCAAATGGTCCCAGGCCTCGACCTTACACTCCGAGCCCTGGAATCAGCCCTGCATCAGCCAGGGTTCATGGTTTTTAACAAGGAGCCCAATCATGACCCTGGACTCCAGAATACCCCACCTCTGTGCCCAAAAGCGCACACCTTTGCCAAAACTGCCAGCCATACCAACAGTTGATTGAACTCCAATGACCGATGCAGAATTCCCTCCTATTGGGCTTAATATAGGCTATTTTCCCATCCTTACACATCATTCAGCAACATTCAAAAAAGTGATGCATTGCTTAGCAGCTTGCAAACCTGCTAAGCGAAGTTAAGCAGCATGAAAACTCACAGAACTGTGGTTTTAGCAAGGCTTAGCACCGCACAAACATTGGTAACCATTAGCATGCTTATGCACTGCTAAGCATGAATGAGCAGTGCTTAGCAAAGTGCAGCAGTGCCAAAATTCACAATTGTTTAATGAAATTAAAGAAAAATAGTACATTCTTTTACAGACATATTCTGCCTGTTATGGACTCGAACCCAGGACCTACTACACATAAGACCATAACTCGATCCCATGTAGCTAGTTGGATGTTATAAAAACTAGTATACCTTCACATATACTACTAGGCTACCTGTTAGTGTTCCTGAGCACCATGCCACACAGCTCAAACACACTTAAACACACCTATAAATAAATAATTACTTACATCCAGTTTCTATTTTTAGATGTCTGGCAGGTGTCGGCTATGTATGTATGTATAAGCTCTGCTCAGATCTGCTGCACTCCACGCTGTGCAAACAGCAATTGAAACAAAAAGAAAAAAAATTGAATTATGGTAATTAATTGCATATGTTTTCTATTTTTAGATGTCTGGGAGGTGTCAGCTGTCTAATGTGAGCACAGCTTGGCATCGCTATGCTCCATGCTGTGCTGCACAAACATGCAGTAAAAAAAAAAAAACATAAAACATAATAAAAATGACATATTATACATATGAAACACTTCACAACATTACAACAGTGATGGGGGCATTAAAGGGAGACATGCACTCATCTGAACCCACGAGTAGCTGCTACACCTCTCCCTACACTGATTCAATATCTATGTTCCTTGGCTCTCCCTTGGCAGCACACGATCATTAATATGCATGGTGCACTGCCGAGGGGGAACCATGGCTGTGTATATGGATACATTCCATGTAGGCTCTACATGGTGCCTACATGGATTTTATTAAATCCTGGAGACTCTCTTTAACATTAGATCACAATCCTTCAAAAGCCACTTTTTACTGCTAAGACTTGCAGTACTGACCACAGTTTATTTATACCATTGCCTGCTATATAAAATCCCTCCTACTAAAGATGCAATTGCTCCTTTAAAAAATTTGAATCAAGAAGTTTTCTATAAGTTCTGTACAATAAGTAGCATTATCTAAATCCATTCTTCTTCTTCTAAGCTCTCATTTACTTTATACTCCCCTGTCACTCTACCAATGAGATCTCCCCTAATCTATCTTTTTCTCATCTTTTCCACCTTCCTTCCATTCTACACCACCAGCATTAACTTTTCCATCCCTTACCACCACCACACGTTTTTGTACATACTATATATGTTGAATAGTTATTCTGAATGCAGCATTTTGATTCGGTTATGTAACTTTCCTTGCAGTTTAATTGATAATACTTTTACTTGTTTTTGTCATAACTATGCATGCATCCATTTGAAAATGACAGCTTTGTTTGTTTCTGTGTATTTTACTCTATCCGGACTGAGCATGAAAATGATCAACTGTGATCAGTGTTCTGTTCTTAATAACAGATGCAAATAAATAATTAAATGTCACCACTCCCTTGGATTCACAGAATTTCTCTCTGCCTGCATGAATTGCTCAATGTGTGGAGTTAGCTCAAAGGAAAAAAATTCTGAATCAGAGACATGGCAAATGGGTGATGGTTGATATATCATTTGTATGAAATACATAAAGCAGTGAAAACAATGCAAAATAAACACACATACAAAAAAGAAAACATTCAAGCAAACAGTAACTGAAATAAGCAATATCCAAAGGGAAAAAGTTCATTTTAGAAGTAATGAAATTTCACAATTCTTGGCTGTTGAAAATGAAATGGTCACATAAAAGAGATGCCAGCTGTAGTCTTTGGCAGTGTAATATTTGTCTCTTTGCATGCCTTAATCTATGTTAAGACAGCAAAATCTGTACATGTACATTCATTTAATTGCTTATGCACTTTTGCTATCTACATTACATAAGAAAGAAACAATGGAACACTTACCTCTCCACTCACTGCATGATTCATGTGGTCTGAGAATGTAGGAAATGTTGTCATATATGTTATGTACTACATCAGTGTTGTTTGTGTCTTGCTGAAGAGCATACTTCATTTTCTTAGATGCCAGTTTTCTTCTTTTTTCAGTGTTAATTCTGATCTAATAAAATGTAAACAGTTGTGAAACTAGCAAATAAAGTTGTACTGGACTGATTTCTTAAAAATATGGACAAGGACTGCAGGAGTGACATGCTCACTGTTGTGCTCTCTTCTCTGTTATCCCTGTTCCATTCCATGTGTAAGTCTTCAAACTTACTTTCTACATTAATGAATATATCGCATCTTAGTGCCATTGCCATCTACTCTCCATCTTTAAAACAACTTAAAACATATACTATAAAGATAATCCAAGTACTAACAAGCTGACATTATTGTATGTAAGTTCTACAACCTTGGGGAAAATATGTTCCAGTTATCAGGTTCATGAATGCAGAATTTAACTTAATAGATGGAAAGAGATGGACCCCATATACTATATTATGCATCAACATGCTGCTAAGTAGACAAAGTAGTTGTTCTGTTTGCACTGCAGTTGATATTAAAATGCCACATTTCATGCCCAAAGTGCCTTCTCAGATGAGGTATCATGCAATCTGGTCACTTTTATAGTCCATTTAGCAGCATGTGTGGGTCTGAAACCTGTAAGGGGCATACCTATCCCTTATACAACATTAATATTTTGCAGCTTACACAAGTAATATTTTCAGGTATCATATCCACTATAATTTTGGTAAATGCAATTATCCTACTGAAGTGCTTATATGCAACGTATATTTACTGGGAAGCATACTGCAAAAAAAAAAATAACATAAAACTTTGCTTGCATCATTTATCTTTGCTGCCCAGGAAACAGTAACAATATGGTAAAGCATGAAACTGTGGAAAAGTTATAACATGATCAATAAAGATTTTCTGCTGGGCAATTCATCTTTTTGCTATGCAGAATAAGCTATTTGTTGTATGACAGTATTGTCCTAACCCCTTTAAAAGAAGCATAAACATATTATATGCAATATTCAAAATTATGTATGTAATCTTGCTAAGTGTAGCAAAAAATTTCATTACAGACATCAAACATGTATCGTTGTGAAAGCACTGTAAAAAATGTTAGCTACTAAAGTTTACTAAACCAAATGGTTTGTGTACTGTGAATCACAGTGCAGTCGAAGTTTGTAAAGTATAACTGCATGCCTTTGAAGGTTCAGTTGTAAAGCCAAGTGTAATGTAGCAACAATGCAGATAACTTTTTTTTAATACTACATAAACATACAGAAGAAAAGAATTAGAAGAAATCCTTTATCCATGCTATTATCTAGTCAAACTTACTGAGATATACTTTTTATAAGGCACTGATGACACACCATAGATATGTTTCCTCAACATATACAAGCATCTGTTCTTTGAAAGGAAAATAACATTTTGTGAAACGCTCCTTTCCTCAACAAAGAAATGATTGAGCAACTATGCTTGATCCTACAATCATCGAAAAGCCCAAAAATGACAAACCCACGTGTATGCAGAGGAAAGCCTTCCTCCTCCTCCTCACACATCCCCTGATAATTATATATACCAACTTCAAGACCACATCACTGTGAGGAAAGGGCAATTTCCCCAATTACCCCTGTTCTGAGATCTCACACTGAAAAAGATGATCATTTTCAAACAGCTGATTTCTGATCAGCTGCAAAGGCTTTTTCACTTTTTGAGAAAATGACTCATTGAGGAAAGGTTTGCATCACACTATGAACAAATAAATGAAAATGGAGATAAAGACAAACTACTCCTTAATAAGTCACCTGTGGTGATCCTACATTATATGACATGTGAAAGGTGCCACAGTGGCTATAAGTTTCTTACATTTATAATATATTATTTGTAAGTTAAGTCATCATTACAATCATATTATCAAATAAATATAACCTTCTGAGTTTTGTTAAACCTAGCAAGGTACAATTTGTATCCATTTGTTTCAACCAAAAATGTTTCAAAGTGCCATTGACAACTGTCTTTAAAATGTTGTCAATGTAAACACAATAGTAAGTAAAATAATTAAACATCTGTTAGATGCTGTGGTCTTAACAATGACATGTTCAACGGTGTTTAAAACTGACACTAAAACTTCAATTGTAATAGCAAATATTAATATATTTTAGTTTAAAGACTTTCAATTTTCAGTTAAGTACATTCTTCAAACATTGCCCCCCCCCCAAAAAAAAAGTGACTCACAAACCTATCTTCTAGGACAATAAAAACATTTTGCTTAAAACATGCAAGAGCGAACACAGCATCAGAGACACGGAAACTAATGAAACACGACAAACAACATTTACATGTAAAGCGTATAGGTTTTTCAGTATTGTTTTCCAGCTGTGACACCAAAACTCTACTACTGAAGAAGGAAATGCAGCAACATGACTTTATCACAAATGACTAAGCAGTATTGCAATCTTTATCATGCTAATAGTCTTGGGCGTAAAGGACAGCACAAGGATCTAATGATATATATTGTAGCAAAGGAAATGTGGAGGTAGTTGCCATATGCAACTGAGGTATGCTGATTAGCCCAAACAATATGCAAGTACTGACCAGGTTACTGCTTGCCAAAAATTGTAAAATATCACGTCACACTTACTTGTTTTAGTGGCCCAATGCACTCTTCCAGTGGTCTTTAAATGTTGGTGTTGAGCAAGTAAATGGTAATTTCTGTTTCTTTTATCTCCTTGTGTTATTAGTTGGTTTGTGAGTAGATGTTTACAGTCAAGTTACTTTAAACTAATAATGATCAGTTCAGAAGGGTTGGCAAGGTAACATGAAAGGGTCACATGCATTTTATGGTGGAAGATGTGTATAACAGCTTATCATCAGAATGTTGATCTTTTGTTGTCACATGGCAGTCCAGGTGATGAATACTTGGTAGCCATCCTGAAAACCATACTGTGTTTAAAATTAACTAAATATGGATTGGTATGCATATGCATAGTATACCTGTGATAGTTTTTAATGATTACACATTGAGTGATTAAAGATTAACACCGAGTATTGGAATTCCCAAACTACAATCCCTGAAAAAAAAGACTGTAAACCTCCCACTTTTTAAAGTGCTTTTGCTGGTGGCAAGCCCCCCACCCATCCTAAATGTATATCTATCAACTCTATGGTTGCATCAACTAGAAGGGTAAATCCCATCCAAAAAGGACATCACTGCCAGCACAACTCACTGACAGTGATTTCCTATGGAGAAGCTCTGATCCTCGGTGGGTTGAATTTTGAGCAAATGAGGCTCAATGATTCAATCTCTGTCCACCCAAAGATAAATGTTTTCTAATCCAAGTTAGCAAGACTCAGGTATCACAAAATATTTCAATCTGACACAGCATTTCTTCCAATGAGGTCTTATGTAAAATCTGCATTGAAACTACACTGTGCTGTTATTTCAGACAGAGAGTACATGATACATTCATAACCATGTGTTCATACATGAATAAACCACTTAAACTGTGGTGTTGGAATATTTATTTTTAGGGCTGGATTTTTCAGAGGTCAGACTCAATAACTGTTACACCTTTGGACACTTCATGAAATAAACAGGTAGCAAAAGAGCCAACAAAGAAGATAAGTGTGCTTAACCTGGTACATGCTTATTACAGCTCCATGTACATAATTAAATCCTTCATGCATAAGAAAGATATTGTATATGCATTTTTATATGACTGGGATATATACAATTTTAAACTGTGCACCTTGTTTGAGGTCGGTATTAGTATGGAAGTTTGGTGTACACATTTCTGGCTACAGCCATTTTCCCAGAGAGAGTTTTATTTATAGTTTTAACTACTGTTCTGTATATATTGCCAGCACAAACCAGTGTTATGACAGCATGTAATGTTTTATTTTGAAAAAATTAGGTATTGTACACCCCACCAGAATTAGCTTAATCAACTGTGTAGACATTCACTGCAGGGAAAGATAGGTGGAGAGGATTTAGATGACGATAAACAGTATTTTGCTGAAGATAATTAATGCTGTGTCTAAAGGAACAAGAGGGGGAAACATGACGGATGGGGGAGCAGCACATATATTAATGTGAAGTTCCAAAACAGTATCTTCAGTTTGAAATACTGAAGTATATTACAATGAATTATGCAGGGAATGGTGTACTAAGTATCTTGTAGTGCAATATATCAGTTCTATATAGACATGACAATTAATTACTGCAACAGATGCTTAAAATGTTGAGTTCACTTAGGAGTCACAATTTTCTTAAATTGATTTGTTACAGCTTTTTTAAGTGTTTTTAATTTGCTTTCCATTCATTGCAATAGCAGTATCACTTACTGCGGTGGCAACTGTTATGTGTTTTCTTTGCTGGAATTATTTATCTCCCAGCTGAAACTGTCAAGCCAGTGTTTCTGTTGGCATTCTGAAACTTATTTTTTAGAAACTCTGCCCCTAGTATGATGTCATGTTAGGTTAGCAGTGTAGAGTCCAGATGGAAATATTAAAGCAGGGCAGGCTTTTTTTTTCACAGACTTATTTTTCTGGGCTTCAACTGTGACAGGATAAAAACAATGTAATGTATTTTGATTCAGTTTTGTAATCTAATATGTATTGCATTAGGTGTTTTATTATTTGACACAACATTACTTTTCAAGGAGTTACTGTTAAATATGTGCTATGGTGAATGAAATAAGTTGCGTCTGTGTGTTGTACAGCTGGCAGGCTCATGCTTGTTGTAGTTCATTTTTTAAAAATGCTATGATTGTTGTCTTTTGCTTCTGAGACAATAGTTACTTATTTATGTACTGTTTTCATGCATCAAAGCCAGGATGTGATGCTATCTGTGCCATGCGTACCTCTTAACTGTCCAGAATATTGTATAATCTCCCTGTCTGGGTCTTCACACACACACACACACACACACACACACACACACACACACACACACACACACACACACACACAAAATGTGTGTGTGTGTGTGTGTGTGTGTGTGTGTGTGTGTGTGTGTGTGTAGCAATGTATGACACAGCTTTTTTGAGGATTACTTCAGTATGCATTCCTAATTTCATATATATATATATGGAGCTACTATTCAAACAGATCCATACCATTCATTAACTTTCTCCCCTACATTCTATACAAGAATACCCACACACATACTGCCACTCAAACCATTAACAAAAACAACAATGCACTTCTGTAAACCAAAAATAGCAGTAAATGCTACCACAAAATGAAAGCCATGCAATCACCAGTTAAGAAAATATATTTTTATATATATATATATATATATATATATATATATATATATTTCATTTATCAGTCATCAGTAAAAAAATCATTATATCCTAACAGAATCCATAGTTTTATGATTTCCCAAATTAAATTTAATTTATCAATTGATAGATTTTGTTGACTGGAAAAATGCAACTTGTTGGAAAGCTCCTTTTCACTGGAGGTTGGGAGGAAACCTACATAGGATACAGAGAGAAAGTAACAAACAAACATAGTGGGATGAATCATTTGAGCATACAATAATGAGGCGAATGATGATTGAGCACACAGGAATACTGACTTGATACAACATGAATAATCAATATACAG